>NC_060119.1:709946706-710249736 GCF_021461395.2 Schistocerca americana | reverse complement strand
GGAAAATATGGGCACAGTAAAAGATTGTCTGGGGGACCAAACGGTTACTTTCGCCGAAAGCAAGGGCGAAAAACTGATATTCTTCTCAACTTGTTGCTGATTTACTGTTGCCAGTAACTGCTAGACGTGTATGACAAGTTTTGTCAAATGACAAATCTCTTGCATTAACTTTCATTTGCGAGTTTAAATCGCAAATGAGGTGTGCGCCTATATTGATACTCGATAGGAGTATGTGTTGGAAGGGGGGAGGGAGAAAGGGAGGGGGAGAGAGAGAGAGAGAGCGCTTCTGTTGCCTACGTGTATCGAATATGTCATGTGGCTGGATGTCATCAAACAATACATAGAGTCCAATCGAGTGCAAGATAAGCAGTCTGATGATGATATTTTCGAGACGCGTCATTAAAAAGAGTGGTCACAAAAATACATGTAGCTATTTTATTATTATCAAAGCGTCCATAATTCCTATTCCCATACTCCTATGTAGTATCTTGCACTCAAGAAACGGCTGCAGAAACCTGCTCTAACACTCAAACATAGATAGGCTAGTTTGGAGTTTGCTGAAAAACGTATGTCATAGGCTCGAGAATTGGATAAAGTGATCCTCAGTGATGAGAAGAAGTTAAATTTAGATGGTCCAGATGGATTTCAGTATGATTGGAATGATCTGGGAACAGAGCAGCAGGTAAGAACGAGCAGAAATTTTGATAGTGGAAGTGTTATGATTTGGGCAGCCTTCAGCAGTAAAGGTAAATCACGCATTGCTCGGGTGACCACCTGACTGAACTCTGATTTGTACACTGCGTTGCTAGAGACAGAACGGATTAGAATGTATGAGGACCTAGGGGACGAAAGTGGAATGTTTCAACAAGATAAGGCTTCTGTGCATTTTTCTGCTACAACGATAAAGTGCTTTGAAGACGAAAGTAGTGGTGTCTTGTCCTGACCTGCGTGCAGCCTGGATTGGAAGCCCATAGAAAACCTTTGGGTAATACTTGAAAGGCATGTTTATCGCAGTGGTTGGTAACTTGAAGCCGTAGGTGAGCTTGAAAGAGCGATAAGAGAAGAATGGGCGACAGGTGCGCTGCAAGAACTACAAACCTTAACAAAATC
This sequence comes from Schistocerca americana, assembly GCF_021461395.2. NCBI lineage: Eukaryota > Metazoa > Arthropoda > Insecta > Orthoptera > Acrididae > Schistocerca > Schistocerca americana. Next base: position 710,248,626 of record NC_060119.1, on the reverse strand, counting down.
AGTGCCGAAGAGAAGTTCTGAGGTAATTAGGAAAAACGGAGGTTAGACAAAGTACTAACAACGCAGTAACACAACACGACCAGTTTCCATCCAGCAAAAGCAAACGCCTTATCTTGTTACTCCTGTTATGAAAAAAACTATGTAATTGCGTCATGATTGTTTATGTTTTATATGTATCTACTACTTTCATAACGAACTCTTTACATGCATGCTTCAGACATCGGACATCACGTTCGTAGGAACCCTGCGTATATACTTATTTCCACTACCGTATTGCCCATCAGACACGTGCTCATGAGGATCTTCGTTAGTTATTCCTTATTGGATATAATCTGAACATCTAACCATGAACATTTGAGTTGGAGATAGCTGATATATTGGAGAGAGAGAGAGAAAGAGAGAGAGAGGGAGAGTGCTCGGTTTGCCTAAGCGAATCGAATATGTCATGTGGCTGGCTGCAATCAGACCTTTCATTGGTAGTGGATGTCAGGATCGAGTGCAAGATGAGCAGGATTGGCCATACCAGCTAGTGGATTCCCAACGTATGCGACACTTCTCAAGTGTTTCTATGCCAAGAGTGTTCCACGAGTGACTCAGTTTCTGTAATCCGTGGTCGTATCTTGGCCGACACTTGTGGACTTTGAATAGTTAATGAAAAAGATCGGCGACGGTTAGCGTAGGTAGTGGCAGCTTATATGAAGCACGTGGTGCCGCAAATTGGTCGTTCTTCAATACTGAAGGCAACAGCGGGTGAGCAGCCACTCGATCCAGAACTGTCTACTCGTTGGGGGTTCCCATAGCCCCCAACCCACATGTAACATCGCCATTGGACAGCATGTAGCCCTAGCGAGAGGGGGGGGGGGGGGGGGGGGAGTGGCAGGGGGAGGGGGGGGGGGGGCAATTCCCGGCGTGAAAGTGTCTCAAGAATCCCGATCCCCTTCGGGGTCCACAATTTGCAAATATCAGACCGCTACTTAAAAAAAACTGTGTCATATGGTAAATAAAAGTACATTATCCCAGTATCAACATGGCAATGCTCGTTCTTACTTCTTCCCACTTCAGTTCTTCACTTTTATGATTCTTACAACCCAGCTGCATATAATTCTACTTCGTGTTTAATCTCGAATGCACAATATTTTCTTCAGACATCGTGCGCTTTCCGTAAATGCGCTTTCCGTAAATTTTGTCGAAACATTTACCCCAAAAATGTGCACGGTAATACCTTTAACATGTTGTTACAGCTCGGTATGATTGCTTACAACATTCAATGATAAGACACTTCTAATTTAATCACAAGGTGATTTTACACGAAATGTGCAGAAAGTATTTTGCTTTGAAGAATTAAACACAAAACAAGATATATCTATTTGTATATAAAGCGAAGAGCCAATGAAGCTGGTACACCTGCCTAATATCGTGTAGGGCCCCCGCGAGTAGGCAGATGTGCAAAATATGGGACAGAGTGTCACAGAAATGATACAGGATTTGTGCTGGACATCATTAAAAAAAAGTATTTTTCGTTGCGACGGAAACTTCTCACGAAATTCCAATCACCAACTTTCTCCTCCGAATGCGAAAATATTTTGTTGACACCGACCTAGATAGGGAGAAACGATCACCACAATAAAATAAGGGAAATCAGAGCTCACACGGAAAGATATAGGTGTTCGTTCTTTTCGCGCGCTGTAAGAGATTGGAATAATGGAGAATTGTGAAGGTGGATCGATGAACCCTCTGGCAGGCACTTAAATGAGTTTCTCAGAGAATCCATGTAGATGTAGATGTAGATGTTTACAAAGCATCCCAGATATGCTCAATAATGTTTGTGTCTGAGGAGTCCGGTAGCCAGCGGAAGTGTTTAAACTCAGGAGAGTGGTGCTGGAGTCACTCCAGCAATTCTGGACGTATGGGGTGTCGATTGTCCCGCTGGAATTGCCTAAGTCCGACGGAATGCACAGTGGACATGAATGCATGTACGTGATCAGACATGATGCTTACGTACGTGCCACCTGTCAAGAGTCGTGTCTAGACGTATCACGGATCCCATATAACTCCAACTGTACACGCCCTACACACTATTACAGATCCTCCACCAGCTTGAACTGTCCCCTGCTGATATACAGTGTCCACGGATTCATGATGTTGTCTCCATACCCGTACAAGTTCATCCACTAGATACAATTTGAAACGAGACTCGTCCGACCAGGCAACATGATTCCAGTCATCAACAGTCCAATGTCAGTGCTGATGGGCCCGGGCGAGGCGTAAAGATTTGTGTCGTTAAGTGATTAAGTGTACACGAGTGGGCCTTCGACTCCGAAAGCCCATACCGATGATGTTCGATGAATGGTTCACAAGCTGACACTTGTTAATGGTCCAGCATTGAAATCTCAGCAGTTTGAGGAAGGGTCTCACTTCTGTCACGTTCAACGATTCTCTTCAGTCGTCGTTGGTCTCGTTCTTGCAGGATGTTTTTCCGGCTGCAGCGATGTCGGAGATTTGATGTTTTGCCGGGTTCCTGATATTCACGGTACACTCGTGAAATGGCCGTACAGGAGCATTCCCACTTCACCGCTGCCTGGGAGATGCTGTGTCCCCTCGCTCGTGTGCCGACTATAACACAAGGTTGAAACTCACTTCAGTATTGATATCCTGCCATTGTAGCAGCAGTAACCGATCTAACAACTGCGCCAGACACTTGCCTTATATAGGCGTTGCCGACCGCAGCGCCGTATTCCGCCAGTTGACATACACTCCTGGAAATGGAAAAAAGAACACATTGACACCGGTGTGTCAGACCCACCACACTTGCTCCGGACACTGCGAGAGGGCTGTACAAGCAATGATCACACGCACGGCACAGCGGACACACCAGGAACCGCGGTGTTGGCCGTCGAATGGCGCTAGCTGCGCAGCATTTGTGCACCGCCGCCGTCAGTGTCAGCCAGTTTGCCGTGGCATACGGAGCTCCATCGCAGTCTTTAACACTGGTAGCATGCCGCGACAGCGTGGACGTGAACCGTATGTGCAGTTGACGGACTTTGAGCGAGGGCGTATAGTGGGCATGCGGGAGGCCGGGTGGACGTACCGCCGAATTGCTCAACACGTGGGGCGTGAGGTCTCCACAGTACATCGATGTTGTCGCCAGTGGTCGGCGGAAGGTGCACGTGCCCGTCGACCTGGGACCGGACCGCAGCGACGCACGGATGTACGCCAAGACCGTAGGATCCTACGCAGTGCCGTAGGGGACCGCACCGCCACTTCCCAGCAAATTAGGGACACTGTTGCTCCTGGGGTATCGGCGAGGACCATTCGCAACCGTCTCCATGAAGCTGGGCTACGGTCCCGCACACCGTTAGGCCGTCTTCCGCTCACGCCCCAACATCGTGCAGCCCGCCTCCAGTGGTGTCGCGACAGGCGTGAATGGAGGGACGAATGGAGACGTGTCGTCTTCAGCGATGAGAGTCGCTTCTGCCTTGGTGCCAGTGATGGTCGTATGCGTGTTTGGCGCCGTGCAGGTGAGCGCCACAATCAGGACTGCATACGACCGAGGCACACAGGGCCAACACCCGGCATCATGGTGTGGGGAGCGATCTCCTACACTGGCCGTACACCACTGGTGATCGTCGAGGGGACACTGAATAGTGCACGGTACATCCAAACCGTCATCGAACCCATCGTTCTACCATTCCTAGACCGGCAAGGGAACTTGCTGTTCCAACAGGACAATGCACGTCCGCATGTATCCCGTGCCACCCAACGTGCTCTAGAAGGTGTAAGTCAACTACCCTGGCCAGCAAGATCTCCGGATCTGTCCCCCATTGAGCATGTTTGGGACTGGATGAAGCGTCGTCTCACGCGGTCTGCACGTCCAGCACGAACGCTGGTCCAACTGAGGCGCCAGGTGGAAATGGCATGGCAAGCCGTTCCACAGGACTACATCCAGCATCTCTACGATTGTCTCCATGGGAGAACAGCAGCCTGCATTGCTGCGAAAGGTGGATATACACTGTACTAGTGCCGACATTGTGCATGCTCTGTTGCCTGTGTCTATGTGCCTGTGGTTCTGTCAGTGTGATCATGTGATGTATCTGACCCCAGGAATGTGTCAATAAAGTCTCCCCTTCCTGGGACAATGAATTCACGGTGTTCTTATTTCAATTTCCAGGAGTGTATATCTGCATTTGAATACGCAGGCCTATACCAGTTTCTTTGGCGCTTCAGTATAGTTGTCTTGGAAGAACAGTAGAAATGAAGAAATGAAATATGTGAAAGAATTGCGTACTTTGGTCATGCTAATGCTCGGAAGGAAAGATGTAATGTTCTTCGTTTGTTCTCCTGTACTTACATGGAAACTCTCTTATTACTTGACCTGAATTATTTCTAGATCAGGGTGACTTGATCTTCTGAAGGTTCATTACAGGAAACTGGAGAGCGAAATAATGAAAATTATCTCCGACTATTAGAGCTCTTGAGCGACTATGATCCAGTTCTTGAATAACACATTTACACGGATAGAGACCAACTAGAAGCTGGTAAACGGTTACAAGTGCATTACCTGTCAAGTGATACTCAGGATGAATTTATTTCTAATTGTGCCCTACATGTCAGGAATGCCATCTTGGAACACAGAGCAAACGAGAAGTATTATTGAAGTACTGTCGATGCAACGCCTGATTCAAATCATGCTGAGCAGACAACACTTATCCTGCGTTATATTTACTTCAATAAGGAAATCGATAAATACGATGTAAATGAAAGGCTTCTGGAATTCTTAGATTTTAATCAGAAACAGGAATTGGTATTTCATATTTAAATCGATCAACATTTGTGAAACATTCAATTTTTATCAGTGAACGCCGCTAACAAGGCTATGATAAAGGAATTAATACGACAGGGTGTTGTAAGAAGCTCAGATACATTTTCTCCAGTGGAATCCTCTTGCGAAGTTTTTTCCGTGTGCTTGCCATAGCGTTAATTTATGCGGAGTGAGTTTACCTGAGAACTGTCACGAAGCAGATGCTGTTTTCGGAGTGAGTCAATAACGTTACAGCCTATTTAGCTATAAATTCTTAATTTATGTGGCCACAGTGTCAGTAGTCGTTTTATATTTCATGAGGGTATTTTTGATCCGTCGTTGCTACTACAAAAATGCGTGATTTTTTTCACCAGACCCGTTTCGCTTTATTAAGGTAAAGCTTCATCAGTGATCTGTAATTAAGTTTATTTACATTTTGATTTGCTTTTCAGATCGAAAAACAGTTCGTGAAGAATAGGTTGGTTTGCATCTCTTGAAACCTTCCAGTGACTGTAGCTGGAGGAGGAAGGACATTCAGCACTCGGACTCGTGTTAAATATTGTCTCAGATCAACTACGCATCAACAGTGTCTCACGGTTTTTGGGACCCTGACAACGGTATATGATTTGGCAAGGCAACTAGTCTATGATGTTGTGACTCAAAGATTTGCTGGATTAAAGGCGCCGGCCAGAGTGGCGTAGCGGTTCTAGGCGCGACCGCTACGGTCGCAGGTTCGAATCCTGCCTCAGGCATGGATGTCTGTGATGTCCTTAGGTTAGTTAGGTTTAAGTAGTTCTAAGTTCTAGGGGACTTATGACCTCAGATGTTAAGTCCCATAGTGCTCAGAGCCATTTGAACAATTTTTTTTTTTTTTTAAATTAAAGGCTCGCCAAGTGTAACTGACAGTATTATACGCAAGTGTGCTATAATATACTAACCGTTGCACAACTCATAGCTGGTTACATGCGAGCGCGTTGATATCCGTTCACTGAAATGTATGGGCAGGCCAGGGAAAGAGCGGGGACAGAACACCCCATATTGCAACGTTACTGGCACTACACATTACGTCAATGCAGAAATCAGTATAATGCTTAGGCTTTTGTTTTAAACTTAAGTGAAAGTAAATTAAACCAATTTAAATGATAGAATTAAATGGAGCGCAGGTAAATTTTACAAAAATTCATAATTTAGTATCATCTGAAGTCGGACTTGTAAGCTCGTCAGTGGTAACACTTTCCTCTCTTGCCATGTAGGTCCCGGTCGAGCAGTAGTCCAGTACCCCAGTTGTGGTGGTTTTGGATTCCTGATAACTGTCATCACTACTTTTCACACCAATATTTATCACTATTCTTTCAGTTTTCTATTTCATGAAAGCGTCATGACGATGGTATTCTTTCTCGATGTATTTAATCCTTGCACACTCATTCGAGATCCATCCGATTGGTGTGTTAGATCTTATAAAGCCGCTGTGGAAAATTAAAGACATGGTTTATAACTATTTTTTTACTCGTTCCAAATGATTTTTATTGCAATAGAGCATTATGCATAGTGTATCATAATAACTATTTCCAGTATTCTGAAATAACAGAGGGACTGAAATTAAACATTTTTCTTGATAAAGCAATTTCCAGAAATGCATCGTTTTGAATTAGTACTGGGATAAAGGAAATTGTATACTATAATGAAAGTGCTGAAAGGCCTTCACTGCAAAACGAGCACGATCTTAGCACTGACACGTCACGCAAGTGTGCAACAAACTGTTTTCCTTCAACGAAATTATGATAATTAAATATAATGAAAACTGCAAATATATTTAAACATTTTATTTAAATTTGCAGCTACCGCAATATATTCCAATTATAACTGAAAACGTATGTGAAAATTAGAAATTTGAATTTAGTAAATGTGTTCGGAAAAAAAATTACGTTTTGGAGGCAGGAAATTTAACTTTCAATGTCAGTTATGTAATTAGGAAGCCTGTCTTCGGAACTCGCCTGAGGTGACCCATCGCGCTTTCGTGAGGAACACCTTTTAGGCACATGATGGAAACATTCTGCTTGTGTGTGTGTGTGTGTGTGTGTGTGTGTGTGTGTGTGTGTGTGTGTGTGTGTGTGTGAATATATGAGGAGGGAGGGGGGAGACTTTCAGACAGGATGAAATGGATTTCAAGATGTCTCCTAACGTACCATGCAGTAACGTGCTGTCCATTCACGTCTATTCGCTTGTGCACCTACACTATCCATTGGAAATGCACCACAGCATCGCTAACATTTTGTTTCAGAATAATCTTCCCCCGTCCCCAGCACTTACATTATCACAACACAATGGGAACATATGAGACAATGTCAAGCGGGATGTGCGCCCCTTGGAGACATCCTAATTCGTTCTCATGGGTCTTAGGCGACGTTTGAGCGGCTATGGATCGGGTGGACCCCATACACTACAAAGTAAGAGTCCTATTCAGACTCCTCAAAAATGACCGCTGATTTTCAAAAATCAAGGGAGAAAATAAATTAAAAAAAGAACTTGTAGAGTGTCATAATACTCGACCAAAGTGTGGATTACGCGACGCGGCTCAAATAAGACTTCCAACGATCTTGCTCGGGTTGGAAGCTTCCGTCCACGTTTTTTTCGTGTTTGCGATATAAAATTTCCGTTTTTTAAACTCCAGCTTACACAGAACACGGATACACCACAACACTTCTCACGAAACATTCAAAAATAGCGCCATACTCAACATTTCCTGCCTCGAGATGACTGGGTGTCTTCATCATCATAATTCATCCCCATTACGGTCCGAGGAAGGCAATGGCAAACCACCTCCACTAGGACCTTGCCTAGTAAGGCGGTGCGGGTCTCCCGCATCGTTCCCCTACACTACGTCACGGAGTATGGGACTTCATCATCATCACTCAACACACTCAACATAAGCCACACGACAATAACACAACACCTCTCAATGAGTAACAAGACATAAGTGCTCATCAAATGACGTTTTATAAAAAATACATGTGAAGTAAAGGAGAGAGTGAAATTATAAAAGAAATGGTGTGAAAACAGCGAGACAGTAGCAGTAGAAATAGATGCCCACCAGAGAGACACATACACGAGAGAATATGTAAGTACAGTAACATACATAACCGCTACCCAAGAAAAAGTGTTTCAAAAGTGCACAGATTTCTTTATGACTGCTTTTTAGATGACATCACACCAAATAAAAAAAGGACGCAGAAAAGCCGACTGTAAAAATGCATTTTCACTAGTAACGCAATTTTCAGATAAGCAATAGAAACACACCAAACAAAATTCACACGTTATAGTTTTTAGATCTAAAATAGATAAATTACCATGTAATTTGTGTTATATTTTATGGAAATAAATTTGACCCACATAAGATGACGTAGATGTCGAAACATGCCTGGGTGAATAAAAAGAAATAAATTGTGTTTCGCATAAGGAGGAGTGAAGATAACCCAAAAGACTCTCAAACTCCGTTTCGGACAAATAATTTTTATTCGAAGTTCGAAAGAAATGTGTGATATGTATAAAAAGTATTTGGCAGTTTAGTATAGCACATACGATTATCCTGAGCAGCAATCCAGTACTTCCAGTTCTGTTCTCGGTGCGAGACGAAGATGATGAAAATCTGACGCAGTGGGGTATCTACTCCCAACATCTCAGAGCTCCCCATGACGTTGTGTCGCGTCAGCCACTCCCTGTGCTGACCTGCTCGCTTTGAAGATATTCGCCCAGGAGATGGTTCTGTGGAGCATAAGGATGTGTATGGCTATCAAGTCTGACATCTGTGTAAACCCACACGCTCACCGTTTCATGTGGAGGGAAACGGACATCTTTGCGTCTGCATAGAAATATATCACCACACACAGAGAGAGCAGCAAGGTGGAGGTTCCCTGATGTTTTGGGGTGACTTTATGTGGTGAGAACGTACGTCGCCGGTGGTCGTGGAAGGTCCCGTAGCGGCTGTACGATAGGTGAATGTCATCCTCCGACCGTTAGGGCAACCATATCGGCCGCATATTGGCGAGGCATTCGTCTTCAAAGCACAATTCGCGCCCCCATTGTGCACACCTTATGAATGACTTCCTTCAGGATACTGACATCGCTCGACTAGAGTGGGCAGCATGTTATCCAGCCATGAATCCTATCGAACATGCCTGGGATAGATTGAAGTGGGCTGTTCATGGATGACGTGACCCACAAACCACTCTAAGGGATCTACGCCGATTCGCCGTTGAGGAGTGGGACAATCTGGACCAACAGTGCCTTGATGAACTTGTGAATAGTATGCCACGACGAATACATCAATGCAAGAGAACGTGCTGCTGGGTGCTAGAGGTACCGGTGTTTAGAGCAGTCTCGACAACCACCTCTGAAGGTCTCGCTGTATGGTGCTACGACATGGAATGTGTGGTTTTCATGAGCAATAAAAAGGGCGGCAATGATGTTTATGTTGATCTCTACTCCAATTTTCCGTGTATGTGTGTGTGTGTGTGTGTGTGTGTGTGTGTGTGTGTGTGTGTGTGTATGTGTGTGTGTGTACCACATCTCCTCCGAAGCCACTGGGACGATCAACGTGTATCCCTTACCGTCAGACAACAACATCTGTCGGTGTCGGCGCAAGAAACACCTGTCATAGTTCAAGAGATATGACGTAATAAAAAGTGAGATGTGTGAAAAACTGGCCCATCATGCATGATGTTTAAATTTATTACTTCTGTGCTACTGACTCAATGAGCTATATATTTTGCAGACGGTATCCACATATTCCGCTGAATGCAATTACCAAATTATTTCATGGTACCGCACATAGTTCAGGAGATACAATGTTATAAACAATGAGATGCGTAAAAAACTAACGCATTTTGAATGAAGTTTAAATTTATTACTTCTTGGTTACTTACTCTGTTTCGTAACACATTTTATAGACAGTATCCATACATGCCGCTGATTGTACCTACACAAATACGTCACGATACGACACGTAGCTCAAAAGATATGAAGTCATGAACACCGACGTGCGTGAAAAAATGCCGCCTCAACATGAAATTTAGGTACATTTATTCGGTACTACTAAGGCACTCCTACAATAGAGTTAACTTATGGAAATCCGCGAAATCTGGCAGCGCTTTTGACAGTTTTCAACTGCGAATGGCAGACCGCTGTGGGCGAGAATAATCGCCTTCTACAGAGCTATGAAGTGGCAGTGCCATTAACACGTTTACAGAATCATGTTATAGACGCGCGAAGGAGCTGTTCCCAGTCTACAGAACTACCCGGTATATTACACTGCCCATACAGTTTTTTGTTTCCATTTCTAGTAGACAATTAGCGAGATAAATAGCAGGGCGGTTCTGGATTTATCAGCTGGTATTTACTGTTGATCACAGAGCGCAATATTCGTAAAACATACAATGAGAGAAATGTCTGGACTCAAAATAGTGTCTAACGCGAAAGCTACGGTAGACGAAGATGTCTTATTCGTTATAGAACGTCCATAGAGAAAAGCCATTAAATGGAAAAGGAAACTAACAAGAAGAATTTTGTCAAAAAATGAGCGTGAAACAGAAGTGCCGCACTTAATGATTTGCAAGCGATCCCTTCTTCTCTTAATAGCAAGAAACGCAGCAACAGTATTCCTCACAAGAATGGCTGGAAGCTGCTCTGCGAAACTGCTATTAGGGAAACACTACATTGTGTCAGTTTATGCGAAAAGTGACGAAAGCATTACGCCGAAAAATATCCCACTGCAGCGCGTTGGCGCTAATTTGGCGGATGTCTGACGTTCTTTTCCAGCGACGCCCTCGTACTGAGATAGCAGGTATTGCGGTAAAATTTTTGCTGCCTCGTTGGTCACTGGAAATAGCAAATACGCCTTGGAAAACCAATAACTCGCCGCTGTTTAATAACGACGGAGTAGAGAGGAATATTAAATTTCTTTGACGAAGTTCCACGATGCGCAGAATGCTTGCGAGATCCGTGCTGGACGCCTCGCATCCGTTTCTCCTACGAGACTGCTGGACTTAACGGAGAATAAAGAAGGGGGAGCAAGCGCCATGGCGTGTAGAGGTGTAAAAGAGTTTAGGAAGGAAACTTATGAAAGAGAAATACATACTCTAGAAGACGTCTCAATACGTCTCAAAGTGACGAAATAATTACGACACAGGACTGACATTCGTGAGGAGCGGGACAATTCCTCTTTGATTATACTAGTTTATGTAACAGCTAGGGTTATACTGACGAGTCTGTTGCTGGTAGGACCAACACTACTAGCGGTAGTGGTGGAAATAATAGCAGTAAAAATTTTGGAAATTTGTGGTAAGTTAGTATGGGACCAAACTGATAGGTTCATATGTTCAAAATGGCTCTGAGCACTATGGGACTTAACTTCTGAGGTCATCAGTCCCCTAGAACTTAGAACTACTTAAACCTAACTAACTTAAGGACGTCACACACACATCCATGCCCGAGGCAGGATTCGAACCTGCTTCCGTAGCGGTCGCGCGGTTCCAGACTGTAGCGCCTAAAACCGCTCGGTCACCCCGGCCGGCTAAGGTCATCGGTTCCTAGGCTTACACGCTACTTAATCTAACTTAAACTAACTTACTCTAATGACAACATACACACCCACGCCCCAGGGAGGACTCGAACCTCCGTCGGGGAATAGTAGCGGTACCAGTAGAAGAAAATCTGCCCGCCAGCATAAAATTGGCACATTTGTTGCTGTGTATCTAATCGACAATGTTTTCATTGTTCATCACGTCCAAAACAGATTATTCTGTTTACTCAGATGCTTTATGCCGAAAACACAAGCTACAAAAAATTAAAAAAAATTGTCTATAACTTCCACTTGGACAAGATTGTGATCATCCTGTGTGAATGTGTAACGGATGTCTGATCCAACGAATGAATAAGAGTTGCGACCGCTGTCACAGTTGTTGTTTAGTATACTGTGGAAAACAGGTACGTGCGATATTGTTTCGGATTTGGGGGAAGGTATGTGTCCTTCCGAAAATGGTGGAAGGAACCTGAAGTCTAAAGCAAAAATAGTGACACGATATTCCTACTTGGATGCTTAGACAATTCCACGTTTTGTAACATTCGAAGAACATTATGTATCCTTGGGAACTTTGAGCCATTAAATGTTCGGTTAGTTGAGTTTGGTTTTGAAGAAATTTTCAGATATGCTGTAGATTCTAGTAACTGAAATTACTTGTTAATTTCTAAATATTTTTTGTAACAGCACACTGTTGTTAAGTGAGAAACAATATTCTGTGTACAATGCAATTTCACGGCCTCTATGCAGAACAAACGAAAGGATTATCTAAGGTGTCTTTTTCATTTCTGCTACTTGACCAGAAAGTGTCTCTAATTTCCTGAAGACTGAAAGACAGGGAAGGTTCGTCCGTAATAACAATAATGTTTATAACACCAAGAGAGTGTTATGTACCAATTGTAATGTACCAGCAACTCCTTTTCCTTTAGGAGGTGCTGAATTGCCCATCTTCAGCCTAGATGTTTTCCCTCCAGTGACTGTTTCATCCACAGTCATCTTATGTCTGTGAGTCTCTTTGACACCGCTTCTTTTCATATTCTGTCTTTCGACTTAATTTTTAATATCCTTCTGTAACATTATATATCCAGTAATTATTTCTCACGTGCAAGTCTGTTTTACATTTTACTTGACTTACTGATATGATATAACTTTCCATTCTAGAAAGCTAACAAATAGAGGCATTTCACTAACATATGTTACACTGGTGCATAAGTTCGTAGCGATTTCCACAAGTTTAATAAGCACAGCACATACACATAACAGAGACTTAAGTCACCAATAATACAACGTATGTTCTCCTTAATTATTTCCAACAGTCTTCCAACGTTCGGGTATCTGTTAGACTCCATGACTGTAGAAACCACGTGGTTTTGAGGCGAAGAACTCGTCGATCCATGTTCGGAGGCATTTTCTTCCGTAAATGTTGTTCGGTAGAGAGCGGAAAATGTGAAAATCTGAGAGCGCAAGATCAGGTGAATAAGGTTGGTGCATGATGACTTCCAAACACAGCTCCTGTATAGTGTTTTTGGTCAGTCTAGCAGAATCTGGGCGAGTGTTATCATGCAGTAGCATCACTTCTCGCAGTCTTCCTGACGTTGTTTCTGGATTGTAACTGCAGTGATGGTAACAGGTCGGAAAAGCAGTTCGTAGTACACCACACCACCACTGTTCCATCAGATCCATAACATTGTCTTTTCTGGATACAGGCAGGTATTTGTGCGGGGACTTTTTGCTTTAGCCGGCCGGTGTGGCCGAGCGGTTTAGGCGCTTCAGTCTGGAACCGCGCGACCGCTACGGTCGCAGGTTCGAATCCTGCCTCAGGCATGGATGTGTGTGATGTCCTTAGGTTAGCTAGGTTTAAGTAGTTCTAAGTTCTAGGGGACTAATGACCTCCGATGTTAAGTCTCATAGTGCTCAGAGCCATTTGAACCATTTGAACTTGTTGCTTTGTTTGGGCTCAACCGTTCCTCTCTTTTCCTTATGTTAGCATAAAGACACCAGTTCTCGGCAACAGTAACAACATAGGGTACGAATGGTCCTTGTTCTTCACGAGCCATTTGATGACGAGCAAACAGAAATGGACATATCGCCACCAGCTAATTTTTGTGATTTTGGCCTAGAGCATGCGGTATCCACCCACACGATTTTTGAACCGTCCCCATTACATGGAAATGCCGCACGATGTTGGAACGACCACAGTTCAACACATTTGGCAGTTCTCGAGTACACTGACATGGTTCATTGTGGATTAATGTGTTTAAACGAGTTTTATCAAATCCGGAAGGTCTTCACGAACGTGGAGAGTCACTTTATGTCAAAGCGATCCTCCATAAAACAAGAAAACAATTTTCTTGCCGTGTTCTATCGCCATACATGGCGGAAACGTTTCTAGCTGCCTCCGCTGCTGTCACTCCACTATTGAACTCAAACAAAAGAATATGTCGGAAATGTCGCGATTTCTCCACTTCGCGCTCCATTTTCCAGCGTCCACTGCTCCACTCACTATCCCCGAATGACAAAATAACGTGTAAACTCAATTAGCAACAGCGAATTACAGATAAAAAGTGTCAACCGATAAATAAGTCCGTAGCAACTGGAATAACAACATGAAAAACAAAAACTCTACGAATTTACGCAGCAGTCTAGTAGTATAATCCCCAATTTAGATGTTTAGCAGATGACCATTCGACTCTGCCGCTCCTCATAAAGGCTAATTCTGTGGTAAAGCGACGTGCCTATCTTCAATATATTTGTTTTTCTGCACTCCAACCACAATTACCTTGACATTTGTGAGCTTCAACATTCCTGTGTTTTATCCTTGACTTTTTACTACTCATTTCCAATTTTCTTTGATTATGGTGTTGCTTGTTCAGCCTATAATAAACCAAACAATGGGGATGGTAAACTGCGTATCACCTCATGTATCTTCTAAGCACTGCTGTTCTTCGTTGTTCCCAATTCGTTATGACGCATATCTGAACAAAGCGACTGTGGTGGTACTTGATCATTGTTCTTCTCTGAGTATGAAACCTCACACTTCCCATTAAAATGACACTCTTACCCAAAACTTTTCTGGGAAAGTTCCAGGTTTTCTTAATTATTTATTTCTGCGTAAGGGGTAAGGACAAAATGTAGGTGTCGGTTTTTCGGTTAAAAAGCAAAGGAACGGAATGCAAGACAAGAATTCAGGGGGAACGAGAAAATACTTGGCGACCTATAACATCGTGCACCGAAGTTTGTTGAAACGCAGAGATGGCTCCGTAGGTTTATAGCGTCATTTCTTGTGTACGCGGGAAAGCAAACGCTAATGAGACCTTTCGGCTGCTTTGTGTTGTGTCGGCGGCCTCTCGCACGCGGTGGCAGCCCTCCCCATCGTTAAAATGATGTGTCGTAGCGGCAAATGTCAACTCGTCAGCGAACCGTGGGCGTGGTGGCGAGGACCCCTACCCAGGGGACCACGCTTCACTGCACTCGCGCGTCAAACAAAAACTCCCACCACATGGCGATGCCAAAGAAACAACTGCGGCACCGCGAACTGTTTCAACACTTACTAATTACTTACTTAATTAATTAATATTTATTGATTGGTATGCCTCTGTCATCTACTCAGTATGTAAGCGGTACAAACACTATTGTCGCAGAACTTACATGGTACAGAAAAAGGGTAAATAGCCCGTCTGCGCTTAGTCATTATATTTGTATAATGCTAAGCTGACGGTGTCAATGCTTGCTTCCAGTCAATTTCAGTCGTAACCACGTGATATGCAGCATTTTCACAATATCACTACAAACGGTTAAAAAAGCAAAGGAAAACAGAGACACAGTTATACCAGTTCTTGTATAACTCTGATTTTAGAGGATAATTTTTCCGTTGGAGCACAGCATTATGTACGCAGGTGACTCCTTAAGCAACGATTTCTAACGCAATTAGAAACTGTACAACATCGTCTTACTAATGGCGAGGCATTTACCAGCGGACAGTAAAAGAACATAAAACTCAGTTTTCATTACGTGATTTTATATGATAACTCACTTTTCGTGAGTTATCAGTACTGAGCTGCAATACGACTCTTGGATTAAATGTGCTACGTAAGTTGGCGACTGTAGCGTTGGCTCCAAGCGTTTATGGAATCACAAATGCTTATGCTCCTTGTGTTACCTCTTCTACAGTGATATGTGTCACTCTAACAAAGTAACGGTATTAATATACTGCTGCCTCTCGCCACAGATTATCCACTCTCCCGTCAATTGCAACATTATTCCAATCACACTATAGTTACCATGTCTCGCTTTAGGTAAGGTTGTACGTGCAAAATAATAAACCGGGTTTGTTGTACCGCGGTACCTGTGCCTTTTTGTGGGTTGTAATTATGAGTTATCTCTGGAGAGTTGTCGGTACAGTACACCTATGGCGCCCAGGTTTGGTTTCATCACGTCATGAAAGTTAGTCACTGGGTTTGTAAGATGTGAAGCAAATAAAATCTCTCAGATACGGCATTACCCCACTGATGAGATGTGAGCGACTTTCGTTTATCGTGTTATGAAGACCACACCACATTCGAATTTATTGAATCTTCTATCACAAAAGTGTAGCATTGCCTCATGATCACTGTCCGCAGTGACTCCAGGAGCTGAATTAACAGTGTTATGAATGCTACTATTGGGCTATCTTTGTCAATGCAAGGAACGAAAGTTAGGGTGAAATGTTCTGCCAACGACAATGTCATTAGAGACGATGCACAAGCTAATATTGAGGAAGGATGAGGAAGGAAATAACGAAGCGCTCTTTTCGAGTAAGCCATTCCGGCAATTTCCTTAAGCAATTTAGGAAAACAAGATAAATCTACATCTGGATGACCCGACAGGGATTTGAATAATCGTGCTCCCGAGTGTGAGTCAAATTTCTTATCTCTGGATCAGCCGATTCTGCCTTTGGCGACAGTTGGTAGATTCGATCATCTACGGCACTGGCCACTTACCTAGCTTGCATTTATCGTGAATCTCTAGCCAAGCACTAAGTCCCAAACGACTGGGAAAAAGCGCAGGTGACTCCAGTATGTAAGAAGGGTAAAAGAACGGACCAGCAAAATTACATACCAATATCCCTAACTTCTGTTGGCAGCAGAAAACTTGAGGATATTCTCCGTTCGAATATAATAAACTTTCTTGAGACTGAGAAGCTTATTTTCTCGAAGCAGCATGGTTATAGAAAACATCGCTCGTGCGAAACTCAGCTTGCCTTGTTTTCACAAAATTTACTGAGAAGTATGGGTGAAGAGCAACAAGTAGATTCCATATTTCTAGATTTCCGGAAAGCATTTGACACGGTGCCCCATTGCAGGCTGTTAACGAAGGTATGAGCATATGGAATAATTTCACAGATATGTGAGGGGCTCGAAAGCTTCTTAAATAATAAACCTAGTATGTAGTTCTCAGCGGTGAGTTCATCAGAGGCGAGGGTGTCGTCAGGAATGCCCCAGGGAAGTGTGATAGGACCGTTTGATGTTCTTACCTATACACATAAATAATTTGGAAGATAGGGTATCCAGCAATCTGCGGTAGTTTGCTGATGATGCCGTGGTTTACGGTTGAGGTGTCGAAATTGAGTGTAGGACGATACAAGACGACTTGGACAAAATTTCCAGTTGGTGTAATGCATGGCAGCTAGCCCTAAATACGGGAAAATGCGAATGAGCAGCAAACCTGTAATATTCGGATGCATTATTACTAGTGTCCTGCGTGACACAGTTAACTCGTTTAAATATCTGAGCGTAACGTTGCAAAGCGGTATGAGATGGAACGCGCATGTGAGAGCTGTGGTAGGGAAGGCGAATGGTCGATTTCGGTTTATTGGGAGAATTATAGTAAAGAGTGGTTCACGTCTAAAGGAGACCGCGTATAGGATGCTGGTGCGGCCTATTCTTGAGTATTGTTCGAGTGTTTGGGATCCGTACCAGGTCGGATTGAAGGAAGACATCGAAGCAGTTCAGAGGTGGGCTGCTAGATTTGTTACCGGTAGGTTCGAACAACACCTAAGTGTTCGGAGATGCTACGTGAGCTCAAATGGGAATCCCTGGAGGGAAGGCGACGTTATTTTCGAGAAACACTATTGAGAAAATTTAGAGAATCAGGATAAGAAGCTGACTGCCAAACGATTATTGCCACCAATATACATTGCGCGTAAGGACAACGAAGATATGTTGTTGTTGTTGTTATGGTCTTCAGTCCTGAGACTGGTTTGATGCAGCTCTCCATGCTACTCTATCCTGTGCAAGCTTCTTCATCTCCCAGTACCTAATGCAACCTACATCCTTCTGAATCTGCTTAATGTATTGATCTCTTGGTCTCCCTATACGATTTTTACCCTCCAAGCTGCCCTCCAATGCTAATTTTGTGATCCCTTGATCAACCTCAGAACATGCCCTACCAGCCGGACCCTTCTTCTTGTCAAGTTGTGCCACAAACTCCTCTTCTCCCCTATTCTATTCAATACCTCCTCATTAGTTACGTGATCTACCCATCTAATCTTCAGCATTCTTCTGTAGCACCACATTTCGAAAGCTTCTATTCTCTTCCTGTCCAAACTATTTATCGTCCATGTTTCACTTCCATACATGGATACACTCCATACAAATACTTTGAGAAACGACTTCCTGACACTCGATGTTAACAAATTCCTCTTCTTCAGAAACGCTTTCCTTGCCACTGCCAGTCTACATTTTACATCCTCTCTACTTCGACCATCATCAGTTATTTTGCTCCCCAAATAGCAAAATTCATTTACTACTTTAAGCGTCTCATTTCCTAATCTAATTTCCTCAGTATCACCCGACTTAATTCGACTACATTCCATGATCCTCGTTTTGCTTTTGTTGATGTTAATCTTATATCCTCCTTTCAAGACGCTGTCCATTCCGTTCAACTGCTCTTCCAAGTCCTTTGCTGTCTCTGACAGAATTACAATATCATCGGCGAACCTCAAAGTTTTTATTTCTCCTCCATTGATTTTAATACCTACTCCGAATTTTTCTTTTCTGTCCTTTACTGCTTGCTCAATATACAGACTGAATAACATCGGGGAGAGGCTACAACCCTGTCTCACTCCCTTCCCAACCACTGCTTCCCTTTCATGCCCCTCGACTCTTATAACTGCCGTCTGGTTTCTGTACAAATTGTAAATAGCCTTTTGCTCCCTGTATTTTACCCCTGCTACCTTTAGAATTTGAAAGAGAGTATTGCAGTCAACATTGTCAAAAGCTTTCTCTAAGTCTACAAATGCTAGAAACGTAGGCTTGCCTTTCCTTAATCTTTCTTCTAAGATAAGGCGTGAGGTCAGTATTGCCTCACATGGTGGTGGTGGTTAGTGTTTAACGTCCCGTCGACAACGAGGTCAGTAGAGACGGAGCGCAAGCTCAGGTTAGGGAAGGATTGGGAAGGAAATCGGCCGTGCCCTTTCAAAGGAACCATCCCGGCATTTGCCTGAAACGATTTAGGGAAATCACGGAAAACCTAAATCAGGATGGCTGGAGGCGGGATTGAACCGTCGTCCTCCCGAATGCGAGTCCAGTGTGCTAACCACTGCGCCACCTCACTCGGTTGCCTCACATGTTCCAACATTTCTACGAAATCCAAACTGATCTTCCCCGAGGTCAACTTCTACCAGTTTTTCCATTCGTCTATAAAGAATTCGCGTTAGTATTTTGCAGCTGTGACTTATTAAACTGATGGTATGGTGATTTTCACATCTGTCAACACCTGCTTTCTTTGGGATTGGAACGAAGATAAGATACGAGAAATTAAGGCTCATACGAAGGCATATAGATAGTCGTTTTTCGCCGGCCGCGGTGGTCTCGCGGTTCTAGGCGCGCAGTCCGGAACCGTGCGACTGCTACGGTCGCAGGTTCGAATCCTGCCTCGGGCATGGATGTGTGTGATGTCCTTAGGTTAGTTAGGTTTAAGTAGTTCTAAGTTCTAGGGGACTGATGACCACAGCAGTTGAGTCCCATAGTGCTCAGAACCATTTGAACCATTTAGTCGTTTTTCCCTTGCTCTATTTGCGAGTGGAACAGGAAGGGAAATGAGAAATAATGGTACAGGGTACCCTCCGCCACGCACCGTACGGTGGCTTGCGGAGAATCTATGTACATGTAGGTGTAGATCCTTATTCTATCGTTTTTTGTCATTAGACTTCGTTAAATAAGTTTTAGCTTGTAATTATCTTCAGCGATAGACCAGTATCTTCAGTGTTGAAGAGCTTTTCTCCTTTAACTGCCTTCCATTTCTTTAAAGTTCTCATTTTTGGCTTTTCGGTAGGTAGGACCCGCTTACAGTGAGTGGTTCTATGCTACTTAGCCGATACTTGACGTAGCAAGCGTTTACGAAATTCTCAATTGCTTTATTGCGATTTATCAATTATGTGCTTCCGTCTTGTTCCCGACTCACATCTTGTTTTCTGCAGTTTGACCTTAGATGCAAACCTTTTTTTCACAGTTAGTGTTTTTTCAGACCTGAGTTTCACCCGGCGTATACAATGTTCAAATAACTTATGGTATTTAAACAAAAACAACCATCTCCATTTATAAGGTTAATAAACCTTATGCAGGGGGCATTTCAAACAGGATTGATCGTAAGTTGCGGAAATATGATATGGAGTGTGTTTTTTGACACCATCTAAGATCAGGGTCCTTTTAGGTTCCATGAAGGATACTCTTGGTTTGCGCAAGACAGGTGTCTACCATATTCCTTGCGGTTGTAGCATGTAACGTATTGGTCGGACTATCAGGACGAGTCGGGGGTGGGACGTTAGGAGTTGGAACGCGGTAGGGGGACTAGAAAAGAGAAATGCAGAGGCTCAGTCTGGATATAGCAAGAATAGTGAAGTGAAATAGAAAGAAGACAAGCATTTCTGCTCAGATGAGTATACGGTAATATCACCAGCAGCAGAAATTGGTATAACGGAGTAGGATTCATTATGAATAGGAAAGTAGGCCAGAGAGCAAGTTACTGTGAACAGTTCAGTGATAGCGTTGATCAGAATCGACAGCAAACCAAAACCAACAACAATAGTTCAGGCATACATGTCGACGTCTGCAGCTGAAGATGAAGAGAGAGAGAAAATATACGAGGATATTGAAAGAGTAATATCGTACGTAAAGGGAGATGAAAATTTAATAATCATGGGGGACTGCGATGCTGTTGTAGGGGAAGGAGTGGTAGAAAAGGTTACAAGAGAATATGCGGCTGGGACAAGGAATGAGAGAGGTCACAGACTAATTGAGTTTTGTAATAAGTTTTAGCTCGTAGTAGCTAGCGTAGGAGGAGGTATAATTGGAAAATGCCGGGTGATACGGGAAGATTTCTGTTAGATTACATCATGGTCAGACAAAGTGTCCGAAATCAAATAATGAATTGTAAGGCTTACCCAGGAGCAGATTGTGTGTGGTTGTGTGGTTGTGTGTCGCCTGTCATAGCTGAGCACAAGACCGTTAATCGTTAGTTAAAGAAGTTAACTCTTCTACTAACAGATTAACTTTTAAGTGAATTTAAAAAAACCATCAACGGAACCTTTAACCTCCGTTAACTTTCTTTCAGTACGTTAAATGTTTAATTTGGTACCTCCCGTTTATGACAAAAATGGAATCATGCCCTGACAATTCAGGTACTGTAGGTGCGTGGTTACGCCGGGTTGCGCCTATTGATCAATCGAGTGCGAGGGAGAATAACTGGATGTTGGCTGTTTATTCTTGTTCCGCGTTAATTATTACTTTTTGTTAGCGGACTGATTGTGGGAACAAAGTTATGGAATCGAATTCTAGTTCTACAACTGATGAAATTGCGCGGCAGCATTTAAGTGGTTACGTTAATTTTGTATCCATGTCGGGAGAACAAATACTTTTCGATAGTAAACTTTGCTTTCCTAAAGAGTCGGCAGTCAGCGCCTGCCCTTCGAGCCTTAACAATTTGAAACAACACATAAATATGGAGGGCACATGAAGGCTGTACGCACAGTTAGAAGAAATAGTTAAGGCACGGTAGAGTCGAGGAATGCCGCAAAGAAAACAATCTTGGGCATTTTGGGCATTCAGATAACGACAGCGAAGCCAGTAGCAGCAATCCGGTTAGAAAAATATGTTGTTGTTGTTGTGGTCTTCATTCCAAAGACTGATTTTATGCAGCTCTCCACGCTACTGTATCCTGCGCAAGACTCTTCGAGTAACTACTGCAACCTACATCCTTCTGAATCTGCTTAGTGTATTCATTTCTTAGTCTCCCTCTACGACTTTTAACCTCCACGGTTCCCTCCAGTATTAAACTGGTGATCCCTTGATGCCTCAGAACGTGTCTTTTCAACCGATCCCTTGTTATACTCGAGTTGTGCCACAAATTCCTTTTCTCCCCAATTCTATTCAGTACATCCTCATTAGTTACGTGATCTACCCATCTAATCGTGAGCATTGTTCTGTAGCACCACATTTCAAAAGCTTCTATTCATTTCTTGCCCGCATCTCGTGGTCGTGCGGTAGCGTTCTCGCTTCCCACGCCCGGGTTCCCGGGTTCGGTTCCCGGCGGGGTCAGGGATTTTCTCTGCCTCGTGATGGCTGGGTGTTGTGTGCTGTCCTTAGGTTGGTTAGGTTTAAGTAGTTCTAAGTTCTAGGGTACTGATAACCACAGATGTTAAGTCCCATAGTGCTCAGAGCCATTCATTTCTTGACAAAACTGTTTATCGTCCATGTTTCACTTCCATATATGGCTACACGCCATACAAATGCTTTCAGGAAAGTCTTCCTGACACTTAAATCTACACTCAAGAAATATACTTAACAAATCTATACTCAACAAATGTACTTAACAAATATTTCTCTTCTTCAGAAATGCTTTGCTTACCATCGCCAGTCTACATTTTATATCCTCTCTACTATGGCCGTCATCAGTTATTTTGCTGTCCAATTAGCAAAACTCATCTACTACTTTAAGTGTCTTATTTCCTAATCTAGGCCCTTAAGCATCGCCTGATTTAATCCGACTACATTCCATTAACCTCGATTTGTTTATGTTGATGTTCATCTTATATCCTCCTTTCAAGACGCTATCCATTCTGTTCAACTGCTCTTCCGAGTCCTTTTCTGTCTCGGACAGAATTAGAAGAATATATGAAGTTTAAAATTACGAGTTGACGACTACCGATTAACTGTAAAGTAACGCTTTAAAATTTATCGAAGTTAAATTTTTTAGTAACGGATTAAGTATTAGCGAAGTTAACTTTTTTTCATTAACATTGCCCAGCTATGTCCCTTATAACCGAGCAGTAGCCGGCAGCAGATGTGGCAACACTGTAGCGGCAAGCGAGAGACGTCAACCATCAAGTAATTTCAATGACACTGCAGCTCTTCGTATACGAATCAACGAAGCAGTCACGATAATTGATGCTGCAATGGTGACCCATACATGTGCTACGAGTAACGGATGAAGCACACATCGAAATTCTGGGGGAACAGAAAAAACAATGCCTTTGAGAGCTGTGAAACGTTTTACAAGAGACCACGATGCTTTATCTCCAATAGTTCGCAAATTATGATTTTTTTGTAATGATAGCAGACTAATGCACATCTTGTATGTTGTGAATTATAAAGGTCCTGCAATGTTCGACAGGAGCAAGTTCGAAGCTGTTTTAAGTCTGAAGTTTTCTGAGAGAGTGATGCATCTGGAGTTTGCTTACTGTTTAACTGCCCCCCGCATGCTGGAGAGAACTCCGCAGCCGCGCCGATGGGGGAGGCCAGCGCAGGCCAGGCCGCGTGACGTCACTCGGTGCCGGACCGCGGCCGACCGCAGCCAGCCGAGCCAACAGCGCCACGTCCGCACCGCACCGCACCAAGGCCGGCGCTCCTAATTGCGCCGCGGCTTCCGGGCCCTAGCCCTGTGTGGCCGTCCCTTCAAGGGCACTTCCTCCCTAGCCTGTCCTCCCCTTCGCTTCGCCTCTCTTCCTGCTGACAACTCTCCATCCTGTTTGCTCCCTTCCTCACACATTGGCTACGTTGCAGATGTTAGGCGGTGCTGTACAGTTAATTCTGTCAGTAGCTACAGAAGAATTTTATAAATGACATCATTAGTATGGAAACTTGCTGCACCGGACTCGAATGTAATCTCAATCCTTCGACTTCTTTCTCCGTCATCATCGTCTGGAGTTATCTGTATTCAGTTAGGCATTTAGATTAGTTAGCTGAAGGGTAAAACTTTTATCATACTACTTCCAGCATACGTGTCGTCATTCTTACGACGCACGAAATGTCAGCAACCACATAAACTGCTATAGATTTTCGTTAACGTTATACGTGGCCCTCTCTCGCGTGTATAACAGCTCACACTTGTTCTTAGCGGTAGAAATATACACTACTGGCCATTAAAATTGCTACACCAACAAGAACTGCAGATGATAAACGGGTATTCATTGGACAAACATATTATACTAGAACTGACATGTGCTTACATTTTCACGCAATTTCGGTGCATAGATCCTGAGAAATCAGTACCCAGAATAACCACCTCTGGCCGTAATAACGGCCTTGATACGCCTGGACATTGAGTAAAACAGTGCTTGTATGGCGTGTACAGGTACAGCTGCCTATGCAGCTTCAACACGATACCACAGTTCATCAAGAGTAGTGACTGGCGTATCGAGACGAGCCAGTTGCTCGCCCACCATTGACCAGACGGTTTCAATTGGTGAGAGATCTGGAGAATATGCTGGCCAGGGCAGCAGTCGAACATTTTCTGTATCTAGAAAGGCCCGTACAAGTCCTACAACTTGCGGTAATGCATTATCCTGCTGAAATATAGGGTTTCGCAGGGATAGAATGAAGGGTAGAGCCACGGGTCGTAACACATCTGAAATGTAACGTCCACTGTTCAAAGTGCCGTCAGTGCGAACAAGCGGTTACTGAGACGTGTAACAATGGCTACCCATACCATCACACCAGGTGATACGCCAGTATGACGAATACACGCTTCAACGTGCGTTCACCGTGATTTCGCCAAACACGGATGCGACCATCATGATGCTGTACACATACCCTGAATTCATCCTAAAAAATGACGTTTTGCCATTCGTGCACCCAGGTTCGTCGTTGAGTACACCATCGCAGACGCTCCTGTCTGTGACCGAGCGAGGTGGCGCAGTGGTTAGACACTGGACTCGCATTCGGGAGGACGACGGTTCAATCCCGCGTCCGGCCATCCTGATTTAGGTTTTCCGTGATTTCCCTAAATCGCTCCAGGCAAATGCCGGGATGGTTCCTTTCAAAGGGCACGGCCGACTTCCTTCCCCGTCCTTCCCTAATCCGATGAGACCGATGACCTCGCTGTCTGGTCTCCTTCCCCCAAAAACCACCACCACCGCTCCTGTCTGTGATGCAGCGTCAAGGGTAACCGCAGCCATGGTCTCCGAGCTGATAGACTATGCTGCTGCAAACATAGTCGAACTGTTCGTGCGGATGGTTGTTGTCTTGCAAACGTCCCCATCTGTTGATTCAGCGATCGGGACGTGGCTGCACGATCCGTTACAGCCATGCGGATAAGATGCCTGTCATCTCGACTGCTAGGGATACGAGGCCGTTGGGATCCAGCACGGCGTTCCGTATTACCCTCCTGAACCCAGCAATTCCATATTCTACTAACAGTCATTGGATCTCGACCAACGCTAGCAGCAATGTCGCGATACGATAAATCGCAATCGCGATGGGCTACAATCCGACCTTTATCAAAGACGGAATCGAGATGGTGCGCATTTCTCCTCCTTACACGAGGCATCACAACAACGTTTCACCAGGCAACGCCGGTCAACTGCTGTTTGTGTAAGAGAAATCGGTTGGAAACTTTCCTCATGTCAGCACGTTGTAGGTGTCACCACCGGTGCCAACCTTGTGTGAACGCTCTGAAAAGCTAATCATTTGCACATCACAGCATCTTCTTCCTGTCCGTTACATTTCGCGTCTCTAGCACGTCATCTTCGTGTTGTAGCAATTTCAATGGCCAGTAGTGTACGAACCAGAAGTTCCATTTGCTTGCAGGAGGACTTGTGAGGTGATCGTTACCTGCGAAAAATTTGTGGCTGGGAAGAACATGAATTTTACTGTTCATCGTTTTACTCGCAGCAATTGAAGCTGTCCCCTTTATGTTCCTGCCTAACCACGGACTCGATAATCGCTAAATATTGGGCAGTAAACACCGAAATGTTTGTGACAAGGAAGAACGTGAATTTAAGCTGTCCTGTTGGACTCCTGCCTAACCAAATACTCTGAAGTCGGCACATATTCGGAAATGAACATCAGAACATTTATTTTATTTTTCGTTTCTTGATAAGAAAGAAGTGTCAAACAACATCGAATATTGCAGAACATACGAGGGCAGTTCAATAAGTAATGCAACACATTTTTTTTCTCGGCCAATTTTGGTTGAAAGAACCGGAAATTTCTTGTGGAATATTTTCAAACATTCCCGCTTCGTCTCGTATAGTTTCATTGACTTCCGACAGGTGACAGCGCTGTACGGAGCTGTTAAAATGGCGTCTGTAACGGATGTGCGTTGCAAACAACGGGCAGTGATCGAGTTTCTTTTGGCGGAAAACCAGGGCATCTCAGATATTCATAGGCGCTTGCAGAATGTCTACGGTGATCTGGCAGTGGACAAAAGCATAGTGAGTCGTTGGGCAAAGCATGTGTCATCATCGCCGCAAGGTCAAGCAAGACTGTCTGATCTCCCGCGTGCGGGCCGGCCGTGCACAGCTGTGACTCCTGCAATGGCGGAGCGTGCGAACACACTCGTTCGAGATGATCGACGGATCACCATCAAACAACTCAGTGCTCAACTTGACGTCTCTGTTGGTAGTGCTGTCACAATTGTTCACCAGTTGGGATATTCAAAGGTTTGTTCCCGCTGGGTCCCTCGTTGTCTAACCGAACACCATAAAGAGCAAAGGATAACCATCTGTGCGGAATTGCTTGCTCGTCATGTGGCTGAGGGTGACAATTTCTTGTCAAAGATTGTTACAGGCGATGAAACATGGGTTCATCACTTCGAACCTGAAACAAAACGGCAATCAATGGAGTGGCGCCACACCCACTCCCCTACCAAGAAAAAGTTTAAAGCCATACCCTCAGCCGGTAAAGTCATGGTTACAGTCTTCTGGGACGCTGAAGGGGTTATTCTGTTCGATGTCCTTCCCAATGGTCAAACGTTCAACTCTGAAGTGTATTGTGCTACTCTTCAGAAATTGAAGAAACGACTTCAGCGTGTTCGTAGGCACAAAAATCTGTACGAACTTCTCCTTCTTCATGACAACGCAAGACCTCACACAAGTCTTCGCACCCGAGAGGAGCTCACAAAACTTCAGTGGACTGTTCTTCCTCATGCACCCTACAGCCCCGATCTCGCACCGTCGGATTTCCATATGTTTAGCACAATGAAGGACGCAATCCGTGGGAGGCACTACGCGGATGATGAAGAAGTTATTGATGCAGTACGACCAGTGGAATGGTACCGTGCAGGCATCCAGGCCCTCATTTCAAGGTGGCGTAAGGCCGTAGCATTGAATGGAGATTACGTTGAAAAATAGTGTTATGTAGCTAAAAGATTGGGGAATAACATGGTGTATTTCAATGCTGAATAAAACAACCCCTGTTTCAGAAAAAAATGTGTTGCATTACTTATTGCACTGCCCTCGTACTTGTATTAAATTCGTAAGAAAGTCTCAGAATGTGTTAACAACACTAAGATGGAAAAAAGCATGTAGTCAGATGCAAATCTGTATGCCTCTACACCATAAACCACGACATTATCCCTTAGGCTACAGCCAATTCATGTGATATGTATCACTTGAAGGCTTGTACCGTTGATGCTTTATTAACTGAAATTTAATGATAAGGGTAACGTGTTTGTTACGCATTTTAAATGCGCCTTTGCCTTGAACGGTATACTGCAATTTATAATACAAAACAGCTAAATATGCCAAAATGAATATGGTGTCTGCCACACATCGATTGCAGATGATGAGGTAGGCTTCGATATTACGTATGACGTCAAAATGCCCTCACCACTGCAGGAAGTGTTGTAAGACGAGTGTTCCCTTTCGCCGAATTATGTTATGGAGACGTCACGAAGTAGCGGAACTTCCATCAGTTACCAGAGATTACACCGATGTGAATGACGGATAAAAACTGGTAGCGAAGTTGATTTCGTTAGATGGTGTATGACTTAGCTTGTTTCTCGGTCGGAAACCGTAGTTAGCATTCATTACCGCCATATCTCATTTCCATGTTTCCTTAT
Organism: Schistocerca americana; assembly: GCF_021461395.2. Taxonomy (NCBI): domain Eukaryota; kingdom Metazoa; phylum Arthropoda; class Insecta; order Orthoptera; family Acrididae; genus Schistocerca; species Schistocerca americana. The sequence goes on along the minus strand of NC_060119.1, from coordinate 710,220,937 downwards.
GAACAGTTTCAGTTATGAACTGGTATCATCTGTTACACTCCTGGAAATGGAAAAAAGAACACATTGACACCGGTGTGTCAGACCCACCATACTTGCTCCGGACACTGCGAGAGGGCTGTACAAGCAATGATCACACGCACGGCACAGCGGACACACCAGGAACCGCGGTGTTGGCCGTCGAATGGCGCTAGCTGCGCAGCATTTGTGCACCGCCGCCGTCAGTGTCAGCCAGTTTGCCGTGGCATACGGAGCTCCATCGCAGTCTTTAACACTGGTAGCATGCCGCGACAGCGTGGACGTGAACCGTATGTGCAGTTGACGGACTTTGAGCGAGGGCGTATAGTGGGCATGCGGGAGGCTGGGTGGACGTACCGCCGAATTGCTCAACACGTGGGGCGTGAGGTCTCCACAGTACATCAATGTTGTCGCCAGTGGTCGGCGGAAGGTGCACGTGCCCGTCGACCTGGGACCGGACCGCAGCGACGCACGGATGCACGCCAAGACCGTAGGATCCTACGCAGTGCCGTAGGGGACCGCACCGCCACTTCCCAGCAAATTACGGACACTGTTGCTCCTGGGGTATCGGCGAGGACCATTCGCAACCGTCTCCATGAAGCTGGGCTACGGTCCCGCACACCGTTAGGCCGTCTTCCGCTCACGCCCCAACATCGCGCAGCCCGCCTCCAGTGGTGTCGCGACAGGCGTGAATGGAGGGACGAATGGAGACGTGTCGTCTTCAGCGATGAGAGTCGCTTCTGCCTTGGTGCCAATGATGGTCGTATGCGTGTTTGGCGCCGTGCAGGTGAGCGCCACAATCAGGACTGCATACGACCGAGGCACACAGGGCCAACACCCGGCATCATGGTGTGGGGAGCGATCTCCTACACTGGCCGTACACCACTGGTGATCGTCGAGGGGACACTGAATAGTGCACGGTACATCCAAACCGTCATCGAACCCATCGTTCTACCATTCCTAGACCGGCAAGGGAACTTGCTGTTCCAACAGGACAATGCACGTCCGCATGTATCCCGTGCCACCCAACGTGCTCTAGAAGGTGTAAGTCAACTACCCTGGCCAGCAAGATCTCCGGATCTGTCCCCCATTGAGCATGTTTGGGACTGGATGAAGCGTCGTCTCACGCGGTCTGCACGTCCAGCACGAACGCTGGTCCAACTGAGGCGCCAGGTGGAAATGGCATGGCAAGCCGTTCCACAGGACTACATCCAGCATCTCTACGATCGTCTCCATGGGAGAATAGCAGCCTGCATTGCTGCGAAAGGTGGATATACACTGTACTAGTGCCGACATTGTGCATGCTCTGTTGCCTGTGTCTATGTGCCTGTGGTTCTGTCAGTGTGATCATGTGATGTATCTGATCCTAGGAATGTGTCAATAAAGTTTCCCCTTCCTGGGACAATGAATTCACGGTGTTCTTATTTCAATTTCCAGGAGTGTATTTATTGGTTTCAGATATCATGAGTCGATTTCAACGTTATGCAAATGAGACGAACACATGCTGCCTCACTTCTAATCACGTACATGCTGCAAATTCATAAACATATATTAAAGGAATAATTCTGTAGTAGCTCTGTGACGAATTTGACGAGCGACTGTCAGGGCTATCGGCAAATAAACGCTAAAATGATTTCTCATCTAACGAATGAGTAGTGTTTTTACTTGTGGAACGAAGAATTCTGCTGCATGAAATATGTCCCTACTACATCGGTGAGGTGAGCGAATGTCTTACGAATTTCATAAACAGCACAGTTCGCTGTTTCAGTCACGACTTCCGAATTAGCTTTCATGACCTACCGTCTTTTTACAGTACTACTGGATGTGGTATATCTAGCATCTCAACTGTACCTGAGTATAATAACACTGGCCTAGTGGTTACCGGCACAGTAGCTGGCTGCCCTCTGTAATAAAAACACTGAGAAACATTGAGTGATGAACTTGGTGCCATATGACGTCGTCCCAGACCAAATGACGTGAAAAAGACAAGCAGAACAAAATAAAGAAATCAGAAGAAAAGACATAAAAAAAACTTGGTTAGTGTCGCTGCCTCCAGATTGGGAGGTCCCGTTTCGATACCCGGAGATTTTCTTCGACCGAGACTAGGTGTTTGTGTAGTTCACATCATTTCATCTCATCTCTATAGAGTTGCAAGTCGCCAAAATGACATCAAACAGATTTACACCAGACGATCGAACACTCCTAGATATGGTCTCCCCATCAATAATGCCGTACGATCGTTTCATTTCACAAATTCTACTCTATCTAGTGTCGCGTACGTACAACTTAATCGAACAACTAAAATGTAAATGGCAAGCATTAGTGTACGCGGGGATAACTCTCCCTTTAAAGGGCCGGCAAAGAGCTCAGGGCACACGTTGAGTATTCCGGAATAAACTCTGCTTCAACCGTATTGTAAGTACTATTAACAGGAGGGTCGCTTCTGTGTAAACAGACTCGGGAAATATGAAAACGTTGTCAAAAGCCATAGCCGCAGATATCCACGAGACATTAACCGTATACATCACAGAGAAGGTTCTAGACGCCACGAGACCTCGGTGTAAAATTCACTTCGAACGTCTTACGATGCGGCAAAGGACAGATCTGGCATGAGTAACAGTAGGTTATAATCCCCGTACGGGGAGCCCGAGAGTTAGTAATAGTCTAGAAGTTGATAACTATGATGTAGGAAGTTGAACTGGTAAAAGCGTCCAACAGTGTCAAATAGTGCAAGTTGTTAGCAATTCTGAGTAAAACAGGGGATGATATACAATATGTGCAAAAATCAAAAGGGAACAATAAGAGTGGAAGACCAAAAACGAAGAGCTCGGGTTAAAAAGGCTGTAAGACAGGGATGTAGTCTTTCGCCCCTACTGTTCACTCTACTCATCGAAGAAGAAATGACTGAAATAAAAGAAAGGATCACGAGTGGAATTAAAATTCAAGGTGAAAGGATGTCAATGATAAAATTCGCTGATGACATTGCTATCCTCTGTGAAAGTGAAGAAGAAGTACAGAATCTGCTGAATGGAACGAAGAGTCTAATGAATACTGAATATGGATTGAGAGTAAGTAGAAGATAGACGAAAGTAATGAAAAGTTGCAGAAACGAGAATAGCGAGAATCTTAACATCAGGACTGGTGATCACGAAGTAGACGAAGTTAAGGACTTCTGATACCTACGCACCAAAAAAACCAACGACGGATGGAGTAAGCACATAAAAAGCAGACTAGCACTGGCAAAAAAGGCGTTCCTGGCCAAGAGAAATCGACTAGTAGCAAACATAGGGTTTCATTTGACGAAGAAATTTCTCAGAATCTACGTTTAGAGCACAACGTTAGATGGTAGTGGAACATGGACTGTGGCAAAACCGGAAAAGAAGATAAATTAAGCATCTGGAATGTGGTAGTACAGAATAATGTTGAAAATTAGAGAGACTGACAAGTTAAGGAATGAGGACGTTCTCCGGATAATCGACTAGGAAAGGAATTTATGGAAAAAACTAACGAGAAGGAGGGACAGGATGGAAGGACATCTGTTAAGACATCAATGAATGACTTCAATGGTACCAGAGGGAACTATAGAGGCTAAAAACTGTAGAGGAAGACAAATATTGCATTAAATCTAGCAGATAATTGAGGACGTAGGTTGCAAGTGCTACTCTGAGATGAAGATGTTGGCACAGGAGAGGAATTTGGGGCGGGCAGCATCAAAAAAGTCAGGATTCATCATGCGAGAGACTGTGAGCCTAGGGGCTGTGGAGCAAGAGTAATAATAGCAGTTGACTACTGGGTAAGAGTCTGGATTCTAGTTGCTAATTAACAGTCTGCAGAGCTAAGCCCATAAGCTGCTCTGGCTGTCCATATCTCTCCTGTGTACATCAGAAACCTACTGAGTGTAGACAGCCTAGGCAGCAGTATTTTCAATCTTAGCTTCAGCCGTGGATCAGCTCTATACGAGTTTTATTTCTTAACTTAGTCATGATTTGGTATATTGCAATTTATGCTTCTCTTGAAGTACCTTCAGAATCTCATCAGTTCACGGCCGAATTCTTATCATCTCAGAATCCTAGCTTCAGCCTTACGTATTTTAGCTACTGCTAGGCGATATCGCCTCTATTTCCCACGTCTGGAAACCATTCGCAAGACGACATCAAAGTTAATTACAGTATAGTTCGGCCAGAGGTAGTTCAGCGACGCGGTGCTAGCTATTTCTCCATTTTATCCATTCAGTTGCCTACATATTATGCAATATTGAAGAGAAAACTTAAGATATCTGCTACCAATGAGATAGTTCTTCTTCCTATGCAGTGTCGTTGCATGCTACAATCTGTGGTCTGATCTCTCCGGTTCTCTCACATTTTCTGTTCCTACTTGTTATTTTGTTTCTTCTTATCAAATATCACCACTGTTCCATTGCCTTTTCCAGTAACATTTTTTCCCTGTCTCTGGAATGCACTCTATTAAGTTACGCCTCTATGTTATATTATTTGCTACTCCTGCCTTTGCTTAACTACATTCCACATTTTCCGGCTCTAGTAAGTAACTGCTATTATTAGCTAACGAAACTATTACGTGATATAGGCTTTATGACTGGTATAAGTGGCATTATTATTGTAACAGTTTTATTGTTGCTAGTATCGCCCCTAAACGACTATAAGCAGAAGTCATCGGACCTGATCTACGACAAAAAGTGTCGTGCATCTTAAAGTGATGCACTGCACGTAAAACTGTCTGAAACTTAAGCCATAGAACTGACCATAGGAAATGGTCCATTGTACCTACGAATATTGAGAAATAATTCTTTGATATCTCTTTAATTGTACAGTCGTTTAAAGTGCGTCCTTCATACAGTGCGCTGAAAAATAATTTTTACGCTAACGACGGCAAATTAACTTTCCCTTAGGACAACACAGTGAGAATGCCGGTGTATCACGTAAAGAAACCTCAGATGCGAAATGTTATGCATTACATAATCTGCACTGCAGATTCATTAAACTGCAATTGTAGCTCTCAAATTATATGGAATTTCGTTCAGTGCACATTTAACTATACCTTTCACACACCAAGCGACTTAGCACACTGGACACGCAGTCGAGAGGATGACAGTTCAAATCCGGGTCTGGCCATCCAGGCTTCATTTCCCCAAATCACTCCAGGTAAATCACAGGATGGTTCTTTTGAAAGGGCAGACCGATTTTCTTCCCCCGTCCTTGAATAAATCAAAACATGTGCTCCCCCTATAATGACCTTGATGTCGATGGGACGTTAAACCCTAATCTTCCTTCCTTATTTCAAAACAACAATGGTGTTATCATTATCAATGTCCACATATTACCTATTACTTTTTCTACGCAACATCATCGCCCTAGCAGTTGTCGCTTTGTGGCTGCCCATGCACCTGTTACTGCAAATGAACCATATAAACATGTACGTCTCTAGAATGCTATTTTACTTTCGCGTGTCATTTCTACTATAGCACCTGAATGGTACGCAGTGCGAAAGTCGGTAGCACTTCAACTATCAATGTTCACATACTGGAGAGTTTAATGTGTGATAGAGAAGGTATCATTAGAGTTAGGAACAGTAAAGCCTCTACTTCCTTTTACCACTCTTAACAGCTACGTACACACGATTTTTTTCTATGTGCACATGTGTGGTAAAGTACCTTTTAAATTATGTAAGTTCCATTGACTTCCTTCTATAATTAATATTAAAAATCGGTACTTCACTTTCGTGTTCACATACTAATATTATGATTGTTATGTCGTCTTTCTAGCGCTATATATTTTAACTTCTTAAGAGAAATACTATTTGTAAAGAGAGCTTAATGAAGGAAGAAATTGATTACGTCATAAAGCACTCATCTTAGCAGACAAAGTAAATTCACAGGTAAAAAAATTGACAGAAAAAACCGGTCAGATGTTTTGTGAAATGATCTGTCTTAAAATAAATGAAATAGATTAGAGAAAAACTTGACTCACCTTTGAATGACAGTCGAAATCACGCAAAGGAAATGAGGTGCCGACGGGAATGCGCAGTATCTTTCCTGATGACTGAAGGATTCTATACTGAAAAATTTTTGAGGCTGAAGAATTCTTGGACAGTTTTTACAACTTCGGGCAAAGTTTATAGAGATAGGTCAAGGCCACGCAACAGCAGACTGCGCGGCCTGTACAATACACCAGACAAATGTCCTCCGTACTGTTTAAAATTCTAAGATTCTAAGTCAAATACTCGATTTTGAATTCTCAATCGGCACATTATTTACTGTAAATTATTTGAAGCATAATTCAAAGACGGGTCGAGTGTTTCTCTAACGTGTTTTATTTTTTACTTTCAATCAAGCCATTTTCAAATCATTTGACGGTTTTTTCTCGATTTTTTTTTTTTCATTTTCAAGTTTTTCTCAGAATGCATACTTTTTTGACAACTTTTTGCTTTCCTTTCGTTTTCTGCTCTCGAAATGTAAATGTCGTCTATTAAGTACTTGATTCGAAGGAAGCCACTTTCACAGTTAAATATGACAGGGATGCAGCTTTTTATGCGCAAAATTGGCACTCCATTTACATAGTCAGCAGCATCTGCTCATGAAATATTTCAATTTTCCCTCAAAAAATTAATTAATTTTTTCCTAATTATCTTGATTACTTTAAAGCAATCAAATGGACAGAAATCGATTTTGTAATTTTTCTTCAAATCACGAAGAGCTTCTTAATTATCATTATTTATTTCAGGTAAATAAAACCGTTTTTACAAAACTAGATCTCACTCTGGTCAGATACCCCATTTGTCCATTTTCCACTCTTCTTTTGGCTATGTACATTCGGTCAGAAACCCTTAGTGTAATCTATATGCAGTCTTGTTTTCACTCCGCTGAAAAATTTCACCAAAAGCAAAATACTAGTGGCGAACCGAGGACTACACGTCATTGCATTGATGAAAATAGTGATGAGTAAGAAGAATAAATACGACACAGAACTATAAAATAGATTCATCTCCTGTGAAATGCGTTTGTGCTGATTTCTTTTAAGAACCGTCCATAATGAACGTCAACAAACGTAACGTAAATGATTTTGCAAACTGCACGATGTTGACCTGCCATTCACTGTTGTTTAGGGGACGGTAGTACTGTGAGTGTGATGGTGTCCCTTGTTGTAGAGAAGTAGCACGAGCCGCTCTGTGACGTCACTGTAGCGGAGATTGTTTGTCTCAGTCATTCATTAAAATGACAGCTGTCAGGGAGATAGACGTTGTGGAGAACTGGTGGAAGGTTCAAGTCGGGTGAGGATAAATAACTCCGCGTATTTACCGTCTACCTCTTGTGGAGACTATGTATTTACGACTGAAAGCGGAAGCCTCTTCGTTATGTCCAAAAGAGTCACGTCAGTAGATATTGAGTGCAGTCACTAGTGTGACTCCTTACTAGATTCTTCTCGGCTGACTGTCTTCAGACCCGCCTCTTCTCTGCTTTCCAGATCTGCAGCTGGTTGCACAACACAGAGCAACGGCTTCGGCCTGCCGTCCTTCGCGTCAGTCGAATGTTTCACTCTCGCCAGCTCCCAGCCTTTATTCGCGGGTCCTTGCATGCTTCTCACGTTTCCATGGCTTATGGCGTTGGAGACAATGACGGACTAACGATTCTATGGCCAATTTCACACGGAGACACTACTTTGGGAAACTAAGTTTCGGAACTGTGCTGGCAGAGTGTGCGCGCACGGCATAAAGTGACGAAACTATTCCCTTTCGGGGCGTTCCAATTTTCAGGATGCAAAACTATTAATTTTTGGGTACGACTGAATTTCAATCAGTACAGAATGAAACGTGGAACTGAGAAAATTATTGGTTTTTGGGCAGTTACGTTATGTAAAGGTGCGTGTGGAATATTAACGACAATCATTACAAAAGTAAAGTGCGAAACAGAGCTGCGCATCAAGCGAACAGTTCTTCGTGAAGTGAACATCAAAGGCTTAACAGTATCAAACTCAACCGACAAAAATACATTATATGAGAAATAGTAAGGCATGTGATGTTAATCAAGATCCGTTTATGCTTTTTCAGACTGCAGTAGATGCCATTAGGTCAACATAAAGTAATCCTGATGAGATCGACGAAATAGCCATGTTCGTTAAAAGCACAGCTGCGTATAAGTAGGAGCTATGCAAAGAATACAATGTAGAACTGGTAGCGTAAATACAAAACACGTACGAAGCGAAAAACTTCTATGTGGGAGAAAAGAAACTTCCCAAACAGATGGCATCACAAACATCAAGAACAAATTGGGCAATTTTAGAGCGATATATGGACACTGTAGAGGCGGATAAGAATCTCTACTTGCGGAAAAAAACACGTTATGTGAAATGCATTTTCAGCTGCAACGACAATGATTCACGTATTGCAATAATTTCTTTCATTACTAAACAGTGAACCATGTTACGAGGATCCGTGAATTGTCCTGGCGTCATTCGAGGGTGCTGGTCTCTGGAGTCTTCCACTTTTTTTTGAGTAAGGCGCCGAATACTTCCATATCTTCTCTTAATCCGTTTACGAATTCAAACAAGTTTGTCCTTTTTCTTTTATTCTGATTGGAAACCGAAAACATGAACTCTCCACTACTAATTTAACTAGCCGAATTTTATTTAAGAGACTACAATGGTGCTTCGGCACTTACAGATTATGAGAAATGAAGGGCACGCTGATGATGTCGTGGTTTACGAAACCAGTTCCGCAACGCTAGTTCAAGAAAGGAATGTCGCAATCTAGTTACGCACTCTACTTTTGCAATTTACCTTCTCCATGTAAACCAGGCTGAAGTAGTGCCATATTGCTTGTGAAGGTAGCTCTACATGTAGTAGTAAAAATCAATACCCTCAAATATTACATATGTCTGAATATAAATGTCTCAATGTATTTGTACATAATTATATTTGCTATAAGAAAGCGAGTTTTCGACTATCGAAACTCAACAACCGAGAAGTAAGGTAATCAGTATAAATAGGATTGTTGACTTGACGGAGTAGCTTGTCAGTTGGTTTTTGGTGCGTAAAACCACAGACTAAACATTTAAATTAGTACTTGCACCATGGATAAGTGAACTGCAGAAGTATAATCACAAATACTGATTAAACTGGGAATTGCGTGCTTTACTGTTACGCCTGAATGAACTAAGTTTGGACGCAGATCGGTGGGTCGCTGGCGAAACAATGCGTCTGCACTATACCAGGTTGCAACAAATCGAGGACTGTCCTTTGATGTGAATAAGCCTTGAACTTTGTCGTATCAACCACTGAACTGACATTGTCGCGAATGCTAGGGAGTAGGGCAGTCTACAAACGAATATGCTTCGTAAATACGTGAGTGCGGCGTATTTCCAACTGTGCACACTTTCGAACTACAGTACCACAACATCATGAAGTGTAACAAATATTTTACGGATGGGAGACGTTATTTTCAACATACAATCGTCAAATACCAGTATCGCGCGTCATCCTCACCACACTATCTCCGAATCCTGCAACGAGGTAAGGAGCGTACACTCTAAAATGAATAAATAAATAAATAAAAATAAAAAACCGAGGCACCACAAAGGACTTATCCGAATGCGACGGAAATCAGTACATGTGACGTACATGTACACACAAACAAATTATTACAATTTCAGAAAAATTGTGTGATTTATTCAAGAGAAAGAGCTTCGCAAATTGACCAAGTTCATGACTCATTGGTCCACCTCTGGCCCTTATGCAAGCAATCATTCGGCTCGGCATTGATTGACAGAGCTGTCGGCTGGATGGTCTTCTGAAGGTCATCAGGCCTAATTCTGTCCAATTGGTGCGTTACATCGTCAAAATCCCTAGCTGATAGGAGTGCCCTATCCACAAAGCTCCAAAAGTTGCCAACTGGGGAGAAATTGGTGCCCAATGTAGGATTTGGCAAACACAAAAGCAGTAGAAACTTTCGCTGTGTGGGAAACGCATTATCTTGCTGAAATGTAAGCTCATGACGGGTTCCTATGAAGGACAACAAAACGAGGCGTAGAAATCGTCGACTTACTGCTGTGGTGTATGGGTGCCGCTGATGACAACCAAAGAGGTTCTACCACGAAAAGAAATGGCACGGAAGACCATCAGTGCTGGTTGTCTGGCTTATAGCACGCAGCAGTCAGGTGTCTGGGCGCCTCGCGCCACGTCATAGCTAATCATCATGGCTCAGTTAGAACTGGGATTCATCACTGAAGACAGTTCTACTCCAGTCAAGACGTATATGGAGATGCGTCGGTTAGTGGAGGGATACTAACCAGGCAGTCACCCGCCATATGGATCGCCAGACAACTGGTTCAAATGGCTCTGAGCACTATGGGACTTAACGTGTGAGGTCATCAGTCCCCTAGAACTTAGAACTACTTAAACCTAACTAACCTAAGGACATCACACACATCCATGTCCGAGACAGGCCGGCTCTGAGCACTATGGGACTTAACTTCTGAGGTCATTATTCCCCTACATTTAGAACTATTTAAACCAAGCTAACCTAAGGACATCACACACATCCATGCCCGAGGCAGGATTCGAACCTGCGACCGCAGCGGTCGCGCGGTTCCAGGCTGAAGCACCACAACGGTCGGCGATCGACAGACAGGAGTAAAGGTCCGGGGTGATATTTCCTTTCACAGCAGGACTCCATTGGTTGTTATCCGCGTCACCCTTACAGCACAGCTGTACGCCGACGATATTGTACGCCCCGTTTACTACCCCCCATGGGAAGCCATGTTGGTCTTACGTATCATCCTGATAAAGCCCTTCCGCACATGGCGAGAAAATCTACTGCTTGTCTTCATCTTGCCAATCCCCATCACCGTATCTCTCCCCAATTGAGAGTATTTGGTGCATTACGGCCAGGCACTCCAATCACCTGGGAATTCTGACGATCCAACGGACCAATTGGACAAAATTTGACAGGGCACCCCTCAGAAGGACATCCAGCAACTCTGTCAACCAATGTCAAGTCGAATAATTGCTTGCATAAGGGGCAGAGATGGACCAACACGTTACTGACCTACTCACTTTGAGAAGCCCTGTTTTGTCTGACGTAAACCATCCAAATCTTCTGAAACCATAATAGTTTATTTGTCTGTACATGTATGACACATCTACCGATTTCCGTTCCATTCGGATAATTCCTTCGCGGGACGTCGACCTATTTTTCTTAGGGTACATAATCTGTCGAGCTACGAGAACATTGTCATCGGAACAGTACTTACATGTAAATGTAGTGCTTGCTTGACATCCTTCATTACAGTTTTTGCACTATTTAGTAAAAGAATAGTCACACGTCCTCTCATTTATTCAGTGCATTTTTCATGTTACGCAGATTCTGATTTCTCACATAGTAAACAAATGTTCTTCTGAAGTGAACAAATTTGCAGACTGCCATTATACGGCGTGCCAATGACCCTGTCACAAGTATGCTTTGTTCCGATTGGCTGAGAATCGCAGCCCGCACGCTATTATAATTTGACAGCAGGTGTAAACGTGTTTGTGACTTGTTTCTGTGTGATATTACGCAAATGATGCTTGGGTTGGCGCCTCAGTGTATATCGAGTATCTCAGAGCGTTTTTGTGTGCGTGTATACTTATTGTTCAATAGCATTGGTACTATACTGGATGACCCGAAACAGTCTGAAAGCTTGTAAGTTTGTCCTTGTAGGCAGTCCTGAGAAATAGTTGCGCAGAAAAAAAAATTCGATACGTTGCCCCGTTCTCGTGTTAATTAGCACTGAAATTAGCCAATCAGGTTGCTGGGCCCACAAATTCAAGCGGCCCGCCAGACACTGTGTCGCCAAAACTGTTCTTCGTTTGGTTTCCTTGAACTGGACAAGACAGAGATACAAAAATTGGACATGGGGTGGCAGTAAGGGTCGAACCCGAGTGAGAGAAGAGGCTGAGAACTCACGTGCACCATCATTTTTGCAGTGAGAACATCGGACACTAACATTTACTGGCGGTCCACTTGAATTTGTATACACAACGCCCTGACTTGCGAACTTCAATGCTAATTAACTCGGAAACGGCGCTACGTTTCGAATTATCCTCTTAACAATTATTTCTCGGCACAAACTACCGTGCAGCACCCTTGAAACTTTGCAGACGATTTCTGACCAGCCTGTAGACTTGTGGCATGTTATGCCAGAGAATGATGTTTATTTAATTTTCTTGATCCTGGTTTTTACGTTTTGAGTAAATGTAGAGTGTGAGTATAAGATATAGTTTCATTATTTTTGCCTTACACAGTAAATTTAATTTCATTCTTTTCACTCCAGAATCCCACTCTCGAGAAACACACGTAATTTCATTTGGTGTACCATTCGGTAACCACTTGGTTACACTGTTTAAATTTCGATCGACCACCCCCATTGTGTTACATACCCCTTCCGGTCCTCCATAGTGGAGAAAGACTGAAGGTGCTACTCTCTTTGCACCTTACATAAGTCGAATAGCTTTGCACTTTATGACGGTCACGCCACAGGATGTAATTTGGTTTGATCGAATGTGTTGCCAACGCAGAGACCTCATAAGAAAAAGGACACGGTGGTGTCATCCGCAGGGTGCTCTGGCGACGCGGTACTCACCTGAGGAGGCTGCAGGCCGCGACCGCCTGCATCCCGTGCCGTCGACGTGTGCGTCAGTGTGGGCGCGGCCCCCGCAGCAACACGCCTTCCCACGGCGCTCGCCAAAGCCGCAGCGCCTGCGCCGGATCTCCTGCGAACATACCGCACACAGTCACATCCACCGTAGGTAGCGTCCATAAATCACTAAAACTTGAAATGGAAATGAGCGTACGGCATTGTGGGCCGGGAGTCCCCCATTCGGGGAAGTTCGGCCGCCGAGGGCAAGTACTTATTGCGTTCGTCGCCACATTGGGCGACTTGCGCGACGGAGATGGGGATGAAATAACGATGACGACAACAACTAGTCCCTGAGCGGAGAAAATCTCCTACTCCAGCCGGGAATCGAACCCGGGCCCGGGCATTCCGCTGCGCTGACCACTCAGATAACGGGAGCGGACCACTAAAACTTGCTAAAACGTGACAGACCGACACTGTAACATACCAGCGCTTATTGATGAAAGTACGATCGTATGAGATGTCAGACTAAATTTATGACTATATTGGTGGTATCCTGATAGTCTCGAATGGAGAGTCATCAGCAGATGTAGAAGTAACTTTACACGTGCTCCAGGATTGTTTATTTAGACCCTTGCTGTCCAAGTTGCGTGTTGAAACTATCTGTCTGATTAAAACTATGTGCTGTACAGCAACTCGAAACTCGAACCTTTGCCTCTGCGACCATGTGCCTCAGTTACCTCTTTCCCTATCTGTTTCTTCTCGCCTTTCTTCTGTGGAGAGACCGGTTCTGTGTGACACGACCCACGACTCGCCAACACCGCCTAGATACTCACAAACAACCATTCCCAGGTGCACATAAACGACTCTGATGAAAATTGGCGGGTGTACAGAGCGATCAAAATAATGCAATACGTATTTTTTCGTTTGTACCGAATTCCACTTTTAGGGGGTTAAACATGCCCCTAAAGGTAATTTGTCATGTTAGGTTTAGAAGGAATATCTTTGGAACAATGAAATATAAGAAATGTGTTTCACATAAAAGTTGAAATTTACTGTAGTTAACGTCCTTTAAAACTTTATACTCAACTTTTTTAATGATCTGAAATCTTGCAAATATCCCACCACCATTAATTAATTTTAAAAAGTGAAAACTTTTGTTGCATCGTAAATTAAAGAAGCCTTCACAGCACACCCATCTGCGTGCAATAAAAGTGGTTTCTGAAATACTATTCCCGGAAAATTAATTACTGTCACAATATTTTCAAGAAACCTAATTAAAATGTCTAAAGGTTCGTCATCATTTATTTTACTTATATTTGTTTTATGTTTTAAATTGTCATTTTTACGTTCTGAATTCAGGTATTTTTGTTTACCGTTTCGCCTACACGCATTTCGTTAATTTAAAATAATAAGCCATTCATTATTATAATACAAAATCAATAATGATAATTCATAAAGAAATACTTAAAACATAAAGTCTTTTTCCACCACGCCCAAAAAAATGAACGACTCTCTTCACGTAAGACACACGGTGAACAACACAATATAAAACACCGTTCAGCAGGATTTCAAATTGTAGCGGGCGGCCCTCTATATACCCTAGTTTTTACCAAGCGTATTTCAGTGCACTGGAAAACCTTGGCGAAGAGAAATGATTATGTACTAGTGGCTGCAACTTGGTTACTTTGTTTCTCAAGTGGAGATTAACATCACAATCATGCATCAAAACTAGACCTGAAAATTTCCCCACGAAGTTCTTCCAACATCAAAATCGGTATATGCCCCGTCTAGAATTTTGAGATCAAAAGCTGAACAAGTTCCTTGTCCTCAAATACGACGTTCAGACTGGTTTTTTCACACTGACCATCCTCAGTTTTAAAAGAAACTAATTGAGAGTTTGGACTGTGAATTCCATAATCTTTTTCATAATCCCTGAATGTTACTGTTACTGCATCTAAATCTGGTATAATACAGTCTGACTACATCAAAATCTGTTGTACAGACGTTTTCTTTTCCACTGAAAGGAAAAAAAATATGTGTTATAGTTAGCTTCTTGGGGTGGTCAGTGTGAAAGGACGGTTTCGACTCTGGTATCTAAGTCAAGGAATTTATTCATCTGGTGATCCCAAAAAACTCGACGGGACAAGTACGGCAGTTGGACGTATACAGTTTCGATGTTGGAAGAACTTTGTGAGAAAATTTTCAAATCTAGTTCTGCTGAATGATTATGGTGTCAATCTCCACTTGAGAAACAATGTAATCAAGCTGTAGCCACTAGCACATAATCAGTTCTCTTCGTCAAAGATTTTCAATGTTCCGATATATGCCTGACACACATCAGGATATTTAGAGGAACACCCACCATAATTTCAAATTATTCTATATTTTTATTTATACTGTGTTGTCCGTCGCGTGTAATATGTAAAGAAATTTCGTTTATTTTGTGTGCATAGTGCAAAAACGTTATGTTTTAAACATTTATTTACAGATTATCATTATTGTTACGATTTTGTATAATAACAATGACTCATTATTTTCAATTAACAAAGTACAAGTATGTGAAATGGTAAACTAAAAAAGGGAAACCAAAAACAAAGACATGAATACAACAAACATAAATTAAACAAAAAACTGGAATATTAAAGAAATTTTAGCTATCCTAATTACGTATGTTGAAAATAATCCGACAGCGCATTGTGTACAGTATATTTTCCAGAATTCGTATTTCAGAAGACAGCCTTATTGGACATGGAGGGGAGTGATGTAAAAACTTGTGTAATTTGTGTTGTAATTAAAGTTTTTATTTTTCAACTTTAATTAATGGTTGTGATACATTATCCAAAATTTCGAACTATTGCAAAAATGGATTATACACTTTTCAAGAACATTAATCATATTTCAAACTTTATATAAAACATGTTCTTTTTTGTCTCATGGTTTCGAAGATATTCCATCTAAATTTAATATTCCAAATTACCTTTCCAGATGCATTTTAACCCTTGAAAGTGAAACTGGGTGCAAACCAAAAAAAAAAAGTTGCATTATTTTGATCCCTTCACAAACCCGCGAAGTTTAATATAGATCGTTTATTTATATCTGGGAAAGTTTCCCTCTCAGCTGTTGCCGATGCAGTAGCCCAGCGCGTTCAGTCAGGGAACAGTGCAACTCTTTGCAATACGAATAACTGGGCGAAGTTTTCATCGTTAGACTTTGAGAGACGTCATTTGACGTCCCCAAAGAACTCGTCTTCCCGCAGAAGAAAGACGGCGAAGAAACAGATGGAAAAAAGGGTCGCTAGGGCTTTTCCCTGCGGAGGCAACGGTTCCAGGTTCTAGTTCCGGTACATCACACAGTTTTAATTTGCAAGCAAGTTTCAATTCAGTGGATATTCCACTGCAGAGTGAAGGCTAAATCTGGACTATTAATAGCAATGGCTCAAATGGCTCTGAGCACTATGGGACTTAACATCTGAGGTCATCAGTCCCCTAAAACTTAGAACTACTTAAACCTAACTAGCCTAAAGACATCACACACAATCATGCCTGAGTCAGGTTTCGATCCTGCGACCGTAGCGGTCGTTCGGTTCCAGATTGAATACTAATAGTAAGTTCAGATATTTTGTACGTGGTGCTGTTATCTGGAACGAAGTACGATCAATCTAAAAATAGATGCACAAATATCCCGGCATACAGCGCATCACAAAAGTATTTGACCATCCTCACTGTTCTTGAAATGTGAAGTTCTCTTAGAACATTTGAGACCCACGAGAAGCAATTGCTGGTCCATTCTGTAGTGTGAATATTGTCTGACAATGTACCACAAGCAGGTCGCTGTATAATACAGTTAACTACGTGCAAAGTATATTTGCGTTATAAGACACCACAACATGCAGTCACTTTATTATTCGGGCACATATAGTACAGGCGGCGGTGGTGCTAGCTGTAGACCGAGCGGGTTCATTCTGTGCTGCGTTTCCGTGTTGTTAATACGCATGGTGCACAGTACTATGGAGCGGAAAGGAAACAACACGTTATTTTAAAAGAGACAATTTGTTATTTTCCATCACGCTCAAGGACGTTCGGAAAGACAGATTGCCGCATTGTTACAAATGAGTAAGAGTACTGTAGGCGACATTATACAAAGATTCAACAGAGAAGATAGAATGGAAGATAAACCAAAACAAGGACGACCAAAGAAGCTGAGTACAAGAGAGGAAATTGGAGTAATAAGAATAATTAAAACAAATCAAGATTGTCGGCAACGAAAATTGCTGCCGCAGTGCAGCAGGAATATGGAAAGGACGCGCACCCTGAAACAGTCCGACGAATTATCAGACGAGAGGAGTATAAGGGTCGAGTAAGCAGGAAGTAGCCGATGATAAATGTGAGGAATAAAAAGCAACAACTGGACTTCGCGAAGTAGCACGTAGATAAATGTGTCAGTTGGTGGGATGAAGTAATTTTCGTCGATGAATGTCAAGTGTAGACGTTCTCCTCAAACGGAAGACCCATGACTTGGAGAAAACCACGTGAAGAATGTCAATCGAAGCACCTGCAACCCACAGTTGAACACGTTGGTGGAGGTGTCATGATTTGGGGTTCCATGTCGTCATCTGGGATAGGCGAATTAGCAACCATCGAAGATACAACGGACAAGCATAAGACTCTGAACATCCTAAAAGGGAACTTACCGCAAAGTGCTAGAAGTTTCAGACTTTCGAGGAAGTTCAAATTGTATCAAGACAATGATCCGAAGCATAAAGCGGATATCGTAAGACTATGGACGCTGTATAATTGCCTCCACAGAGTCCAGACTTGAATCCAATAGAAAGTATTTGGAGTGAATTGAAGCGAAAAGTACGACAAACGCCAGTGACATCAAAACAAGCTTTAAGGGAACGAATACTGGAGGAATGGCGACAAATAAGTGTTGATTATATGCGAAAGCTCGTTCACAGCATGCCTAAACGCTTGGTACGAGTGATTAAGCAAAAAGGACTGCATACAAGATATTAAAATGTACAAGGTGGTGATTGTTATACTTGCCGCCCGAAAACTTTTGTCGCTGTGATAGCGGTCATGTACCTTTATGTATTATTGTTTATGTTGTTTGAGTTTAGTTTGCAAATAAGAAAATGCTGTTCTGTTATTTATTACATAGTCCTATACCATTTTGTGCCGAGACTACTCCTGTAATATGTGATGCCTGTATATAATGAAGTAAAAATAAAACGTAGCACTGGTGGCCGAATACTTTTGTGAGTCACTGTATCTTAAAAAGATCTCACACCGGTGCAAAAATTGCCAATTGTTTTAAATTTTAAGAATGTAAAGTTACTGTCTGCACAAAACGCAAAAAATAGTATTCTTTGAGTACAAGGTCAATGAGTTGCAATTAAAATAACCCAGCTCATACATATCCGAATCCGCAAACACGCCAGGACTGGCTACGGCGAGCGTTAACACGTCGTTGCCGGTATTCGGAAGGCCAGCAGGTCGCATATCCAGCCCGTCTCGCGCATTAACGACGCGCACTCCTGAGCTGGCCAATCTGGATGTGGTTTTTAGGCGGTTTCCCACATCCAACTAGGCGAATAACGAGATTGTAATCACGTCCCTCGTAATATACGCTACGCAAATATGTAGAAGTTCAAAAAAATGTGTGTGAAATCATATGGGACGTAACCGCTAAGGTCATTAGTCCCTAAGCTTACACACGACTTAACCTAAATTATCCTAAGGACAAACACACACACACACACACACACACACCCATGCCCGAGGGAGTACTCGAACCTCCGCTGGCACCAGCCGCACAGTACACGACTGTAGCGCCTTAGACCCATGTAGAAGACGCCCTCACACTTGAACATGAGATACTACCAAAAGCACACAGATGTGGTGCAAAGATTCCATCCCGGGTGGAGTGTTCAGGCGGCAGGAACGTCATCCGGCCACCAAGTGCCACTAACACTGCCAAAACCCACATAACAGGGTTGACCCCACAGAGAAACGAACAAGAAGAAAAATACTCGGCTGTAATCATTTGTAGGGATATGAAATGTACAAAAAAAGAAAAGCAACTGGCCACCGTTAATTAATATTTTTACTGAACACAAATAGCACCATTACCGGCATCGAACAGACAGGTTCATTTTCAGACGGCAGTTCGCATTTATATTACGTTTTTCTTGTTTACGTTAGTTACTGACTGATCTTCTCCCTTGTGGTGGTCATTCAACGGGGTGATGGTGCCCTACAGCAAAGAACGATATGAAAACAACCTATTTAATGGTAACTGTACCTAATGACAATAGAAAACATGTAAAATAATCTGCAAGGCAGACCTATTTGAGTTTAGGTTACATACGTCGACGTTCCCGCGCTATTATGGAGCACTGTTGAATGCTTGTGATTACAGAATAGTGAAAAATGTATGAAGCAGTTTTTGATGTATAAAAAGGCACATACCGTAGAGCATCACACATACACGTAACAGTTTTTGCCACGTGATAGACTCTACACAAATATGGCAACATCACAGATAAGCAGTACCAAAGAATGTCTCACTCAGAGACATTAATATGCACATCGATTTGACGGCAGAAAATTTGCAATGTATAAATATTTCATTACATGCAGTTTACATTGTATGAACACTGGTTACAGATTCAATAACAAATAATGAAACCAGTTTCTTAGAAATGTTGCGGAAAATAAATATTGCGTAAATGTGGTAAGAAACCGAATAAATTATGAGAACAAGTGTGGATAAATAGCCGGCCGGAGTGGCCGAGCGGTTCTAGGCGCTACAGTCTGGAACCGCGCGACCGCTACGGTCGCAGGTTCGAATCCTGCCTCGGGCATGGATGTGTGTGATGTCCTTAGGTTAGTTAGGTTTAAGTAGTTTTAAGTTCTAGGGGACTGATGACCACAGCAGTTAAGTCCCATAGCGATCAGAGCCATTTGAGCCATTTTTTGTGGATAAATAAATATTACGGCAATGGGCATTAACTTAACATAGACTATGGTAGCTAGATGAAAGTTTAAGTTATTTTAATTGTTGCATTAACGTATAACTAAGCAGGCTGTTACGTTTTAGTATAGTTTTTCGTGTTAGTTTAGTGCCTGCATGTTGTTTTTGTCTAAGGTACGAGTGTTTATTTATATATCAACTAGAAAACAGGTGATTAAAATTTTGTTGAAAGGCTACATTGGCTGACTTAATCTTTTCGTTTGAGGAGATGATGTGTTGATTTTCTTTTATGTACATCTACGTCTATATAACTATTCTCCAGTTCACATTTCAGTGCCTGGCAGAGGGTCGATCGAACCACTTCCACACTATTCCTGTACCGTTTCACTCTGTAACACCTCGCGGGGAAAACTAACACTTAATCTTTCCGTGTGAGCTCTGATTTCTCTTATTTCATTACGATGATCATTTTTCCCTATGTAGATGGACGTCAACAGAATATTTTCGCATTCAGGAAAGAAAGCTGCAGAATAAATTTTCGTGGAAAGACCTGGCCACAACGGTAAGCCATTTTATTTAATGATTGCCACACCAAGTCGGGTATCTTATCTGTAACACACTCCCCCTATTTCGCGATAATTCAAAACGGGTTGCCCGTCCTTGAACTTTTTCTATGTCCTCCGTCAATTCGATGTGGTAAAGATCCCACACCGTACAGCAACACTGTAGCATCGGATGGACAAAGGTAGTGTAGGCAGCTCTTCAGTGGATCTGTTACATCTTCTAAGTGTTTTGCCAATATAATGCAGCCTTTAGTTTGTTTTCCCGACAACGGTTTAAATTGGTCATAATTGTTGTCACCAGGGATTTAGTTGAATTAAAAGCCTCTAGATTTAAGTGATTTGTCATGTAACTGAAATTTAACGGATTTCTATTAGTACCAGTACGGACAACTCCACAATTTTCATAATTTAGAGTCAATTGCCACTTTGCGCATCTTGTCTAAATCGTTTTTTAATTTGTTTTGATCACTTGATCACTTTATAATACCGTAAATTATAGCATCATCTGCGAACAATCTAAGCGAGCTGCTCAGATTGTCTCTTAACTTGTTTATGCTGATGAGTAACAGCAGAGGGCCTATAAGACTTTCTTTGGGAACGCCAGACATTGCTTCTATTTTACTCGATGATTTTCCGCCAGTCACTACGAACTGTGACCTTTCTGATATAAAATGACTAATACAGTCACACAACTGACGCTATGGTCCATTGGCAGGCAATTTGATTAGAAGTCGATTGTGAGGAACGGCATAAAACGCCTTCTGGAAATACTGAGTCAGTTTGAGATCACTTTTCGATAACACTGGTTAGTTCATGAGAATAAAGAGGCAATTTTGTTGCACAAGAATGATATTTTCTGAATCCGTGCTGACTGTGTGTCAAGAAATCTTTTTCCTCGAGGTAATCCGTGATGTTTGAACTCAGTATGTATTCGAGGATCCTACTATAAATCGCCGACAGCGATATGGGTCTCTAATTAAGCGAATTCTGAGTATTGGTGTCACTTGCGCAACTTCCCAGTCTTTAGATACAGCTCTTTCTTCGAGCGAGCGGTTCTATGTTATTGCTAAACATGGAATTATTGCATCAGCATATTCTGAAAGGAACCTAATTTGTATACGGTCTGTACAGGGAGACTTCTCTGGCTTAAGTGATTTCAGTTGATGCACTACTCCAACGATATCTGATTTTGGGTTTCCCGTGCTTGCTGCAGTTCTTGGTTCGAATTCTGGAATATTTACTTCGTCGCCTTTGGTGAATGAATATCGGAAACGTATTTAGTAGTTAGATTTATTAGCACTGTCATCGGTAACATTATCATCACTATCGTGCAATGAAGGTATTGATTTTGTCTTGCCGCTGATGTTCTTTACATACGATCAGAATCTCTTTGGATTATCATCCATACTTCGAGACGGAATTTCGCTGTGGAACCAATTAAAAGCATCTCACATTTAAATCCGCGCTGAATTTCGAGCTTTTGTAAAACATCGCTAATCTTGCGAATTTCGCGTTCTTTTGTATTTGGCATACTTTTCTCGTTGCTCCTATATCAGTGTTCTGATCTGTTTAGTTTACCATGGGGGATCAGTTCCGCATCTCATTAAAGTATTTGGCATTAATCTTTCAATTGCTGTCGACACCATTTCCTTGAAATTGAGCTACATCTGCTCTACGCTTGCATAGTTCGGAAGGAATGTAGACTTTATCTTAAGAAGGCGTCAAGTGAATTTTTACCTGCTTTTTTAAACAGATATATTTTCCCCAGTATTCAGTATCGCCACAAAAACTCTGTAATCACGAATCCCTGTAATGGTAAACACTTCTAGTGGGCTCCTGAACTAACTGCTCAAAATAATTTTCAGAGAAAGCATGATGTACAATTTCTGATGATGTTTTATGCCGACTACCGGCTTTCAACATGTATTTTCGCCAACATGTCGAGGGTAGATTGAAGCCATCATCAACTATAACCATGTGAGTAGCGTACCAATTTGAGTCTTATTCAAGTTTTCTTTAAACGTTTGAGCAACTATATCATCAGCGTCAGGGTTCATCAAAAGGAACCAGTTCTTAATTTATTCCGTTTGTCAAGTATAGCCTGTACCAATACTAACTCACAGTTATTTCAATTTTGTTACAAAATAAACTATTTATAACAGCAGTTGTATATAATTTATCCTTTCTGGACACCTTTAGGATTTTTGTAATAATTTCATCTGAATTTATTTCCTGCTTTGGCAGGTTTAGTACTGTAACGATTTCAGCTTCAGTGGTCTCTATTAGCGCTTGGAGCTCTGGTTCTTTCCCAGAACAGCTACGACAATTTACCTGTGCTTCCTAGTACTATCTTCGTCCTGTGATTGACCTGCATCCATTTTTTGTTCTTTCCCAAGACCAGAACTAAAGAACTGCCCAGTCCCCTCCACACAACCCCCGCTACCCCTGTAGCCACCTCTTGAGCCTCTGATTAATTCTGATATATTTCTGTTTCTTGGATTAGATTCATGAGGCATCGTACACTGTCGGGATACAATCTTCGATGCTTTCTGCACCATGTTTGTTGAGAGTTGTGTGCATTGGAAATGTGAATTTTGATATGTTGTTCAGCCGCATGACATCTACATGCTCTTTGAAATTGGACTCGAAGCTTCTCCCAATTTCCATATATACTAAAAGTGGAAACTTTGTCATCCGAATATGTACAAGCTTGATATTTTGTTTGGGGGGAGGGGGAGCTGTTCTTCTTTAAGTTGCGAACGGCTAGCAACTCAGGTTTGTTGTTTATGTGGGAGCATATCTTTATTTGTAGACTTCCAAACAGATTGCTCGTTTTGTCTGATGTGAAGCTTTATTGCCTGATGCAGTTCTTTTTTTAGTTTTTTAAATAGTTTATGTATCGTGAGAGTGTTGTATCCACTGAAGCTGCGGTTTTAATTGTATAAATTTCTTTACGCTGTTGAAGTGGTTCAAATGAAATTTTATGTGGACAGTTTAATTTATACCTGAAATACGCCTTCTTATGCTCTTGATGTACACTTAAGTAGCTGTTGGTTTTCTGTAAATCTTAAAATATTGATTTTGTTCTAAAGTCTAAGAAGTTGATACAGTTGATACTTTTATATTCCAAATTCTCTCAGCTCTTGTTGAACATACAGGGTGCCAGTGTTAATGCTGCAAGTTTGGTTCTGTGTATCGTGTAACCGTGCAGGTAGTGCTGATCTGTGGCAGCTTTCCTCAGCTCTCGTAAGCGATAATTAGTACTGCTCATCGTATCTTGAGAATCTTTTTCTTTTTTCATTTTTATTTTTATTTTTATTTATTTTTTTTTATTTTTTTTTTTTTTAGAGCGTAGACTTTTACACAGTACACGTCCATCTCATCTCGGTTTCTAGTTTCTTCGTTACGTTCAGCAGTTGGAGGGTTTTGTTTTAGATCTGGACTACTCTACCGATCTTTATTTTCCTCTAATAAGTGGGAAGAAGCGAAATTGACTTTCAGAGGACACCATAATGAACTGAACTGCGACCGCCCACGGGACGGTAATAGTACGCCGCATTTGAGATGAACACTCCTCCCCCGCCGTAATGGCCTTCCATAGCGTTATTTGTGGAAGTGTCATCTTCAGAGTGTGCCTGACACTTCCTTTCCGTCCCAAATTAAATTAACCGGCAGTGCAGCGGTTCCATTAGTGCGCGGCATAACAATGAACCATTGTACGCCGTAAGCCGAGTTTCCTGCTTACGTCCTGCTCTTAATTCCGTGGGGCTTAATAAACCTCGCGTAAATTGCATTACGGCTCACAGAAAGTTAATTTGTTCTCAATTAAGCTAGCGTTGCTAATCCTTTGTTTCGCTCATAACGTTTCAAATATTTCCTTATAAACTGCGCGTGTCTGGAATTAATACGGCCGTGTTTTCTGGGTCGATAGAGACGAGGAGCTGATGAAATATTGTTGGAAGACTTTCATAGGCTGTGTGCTCTGTAAGCGCTAATTACAGAGGAAGTGGTGTGTCACACCGACCAAGCAGAGCATGAAGATCAGTCGCCGCTCCGGGGGGTTGGGTTGTTTGGGGGGAAGAGACCAAACAGCGAGGTCATCGGTCTAATTGGATGAGGGAAGGATGGGAAAGGTAGTTGGCCATGCCCTTTCAAAGGAACCATCCCGGCATTTGCCTGGAGATATTTAGGGAAATCACGGAAAACCTAAATCAGGATGAGTCGCCGCTCCGGCATTAAAACATGTGCACTTCGGTGGACATAGGAACATCAGACGTTGAGTGGGCTCACGACGACATCCCAGACGTTTTCGGTAGCACTTATCTGTGATGTCCATGCAAAAATGGAAATTCACGCTGCTCTGCCTCGGACGACTGTGGCACTGTTCAGTTAGTACGGCATATCCTAGCTGATAACTGACAGTTACTCTGGCAAAGACACAATTCATAGAGGAATATGTGAAGTCAGTAATGCTATCGAAATAACCTGCAAGCTGCAGCTCCCTTGGCGAAGAAACAACCACCTGTACCATGGAAGCTGAGGTGTACTTCCATCGCAGTATAAAACTGCTACCGCTGGACTGTGTAAGTTCCACAGAACTGCTTGGAGATAGTGTTCTCCTAGGAGAAGAGACGTCGATGCAGCATTAAGACCACGAAACACATTTCATTGGTCTGTGGTCTAGCCACGGTGGTGGTCTAGTTGGCTGAGTACTATAATTCTCCCTGGGAGGTCCCTGGTCCGGTCACGGGTATCGACGAGGAACTTCCATCGTTCCAGTCACTTCAGGACTAATCATGAATTCTGTATTAAGTGAGGAAGCATACCTATAAAAAGATGGGCTATGCACGGGAAGTTAGATTTTTGGCTTGTTAGCAGACTGTTTTTTAACTGCTTGGAAAACAATGTTTTTCGTGATAATCCCTCCAATGGCACTTAAAATTGTTCATCACATCAAGTATGTAGATGGTATGCTTTTGTTGATAAAAAGTTATGAACATGACATTAACTCAAGTATTCCGCAGTTCGACAATTTACATGAGGAAATGAAGTTCACAAGTGAAGTAGGTAATAATAGTTCTACAAATCTTCTAGATTTAAAAATTAGTAAAGGGAATGGGAAACATGTCACTGGTATTTTCTGGAAAGACAGATGTACAGATTGTGTTATATCCAAAAAACAATATGTTTTTTTTTAAATTTTGCAATCAGTCGCCTTTGTAAACTTTCACTATTAGAAACTGAACGAAATCAGAGTTAGACGTTATCAATTACATCGCACAAGCCAGTAATTATTCACGGAATTATGTAACTAATATTTACAACAAAACTGCAAAAAGTGGAGCAAAATACATGACATGTGTACAATACAGTAAGAGACAACAATAAGAAATTTGTTATGTTACCTTAACGGGGTACTGTTAGCCCGAGAGTGGCATTAGTTATTATAAAGTTGATGTACCTTTTCCGACCGTGAACAAATATGATTGTTTATTATTACATAATATGCAAAACAACTGACACCGTCCACTAATGAGGTGTATACAGATTGGAGTGTTCAAACTGTAAGATCTGTTATGTGGGCCAGACTGGGATAAGGCTCGAGGCCAGAGTCCGTGAGGATATAACGCTGGAAAGGAAAGATGTGACTGATAAATCTAATTTTTACACCCACCTGAATAACAGCTGACACAGTGTTCCGGATTTGACCTCGCAGCTAAAATTGCTTCTTAGAGCTGAGAAGGCAGATTTTTTGGATTTGCTGGAGAAGATGGAAATCTTTGCCATCAGAAATTTCCTTGCACAATCTTGCTCAACGAGCAAGTGGCAATGAGAAGCACCCTTGCGTAGGAGCTTTTCGAAAACTACCTTCTTGATAGAAGGCGTGATGATAACGCAGGTGGGATCTATTCAACCTATTTCTTTTTTTTTTCGTCCTTTATTGTTATTTTATCCCCCTACCGCATATTGGTGGATGTTAGGCTGTCAGCGAATATACGTTGCTGCGCTTCAGTCACATGATAGTAAAAATTTTAGAACGTATTACAAAATAGGACATGGTGGTAGGAAATATGAAACGTATTACACAGTAGAAAGACAGGTGGTCAGTCGCGTTAAGTCAAGGTATAAAAGGCTGATTTGTTGATTAATTAAAATATATACGCAGATGAATGGAAAATGGATGTTTCACACATATAAAGGCAAAAGGACAGTTGTATAAGTTAAAAGATGAAAAACTGACGTGTTGGTTGATTAAAATGGAGACATAGATGAATGAAGTGAGGAGCGGATGCAGGCTGCAATGGATAGGGGTATCATGGGAATGTAGCATCCGGTGTTGTGCATAGGAGCGTGTTTCTGTGCGTGGATGTTTGGAGGAGGGATTTCGGAGAGATGCATTGAGCCTAGCTGATTCACTTCTATGTAGTAACGTTGACAGTATACCAAACGATTACAAATGGTATAAACAAAAATCTAAGCCGTATTTCCAGCAATTATAGATTGTACATTTTGTAATACAGTTTTTTTTTTTTTACCTGAAACTGATTTATGAACATCTTATCAACAATTTACTGTACGTCACCTTTGCGATGCAGCTAAGACACTGGTTTCAAAACTCCATCACACTGTATCTCTGTAGAAATATATTGGAGATTATGGTTTAGATTTGGACTACAGAATTAAGTAAAGGACGGTAAATTATAAGTTTTGTTAACCCTGTTCAGCGTTTTAAGGAAATAAAGTTTTAATGTTCCAGTGTACCTCACCATAAGCGATTAAGTATAATGAAACTCTTGGGTAAGGATTTTTGAATATCTATGCTTACAGACAAAAATTGTATTTTATTGTAACTGTTACTTGACTTCACTGTGTTTTTATGTATAAACGTTTTTATCTTAACCCAATTCTTTATATATGAGCTATAAAATAGAGAGCTTTGGCTGTCCCGTATGGCTTAATGTTAAACTCCGTCCGAACAGGCTCGGAGATCCAACGACCGACCGCCGTGTCATTCTCAGCCGATAGGCGCTGGATGTAGATGTGGATGGGTATTTGGTCAGCACACCGCATTCCTGACCGTAGTCAGCTTTTGTGACCAGAGCCGCTACTTCTCAGACCAGTAGCTCCTCAATTAGCCTCACAAGGTCTGAGTCCATCCCGCTCGCCAACAGCACTCGGTAAACCCTAACGGTCAGCCATCCAAGTTCTAGCCATGCCCGACAGCATTTATCTCTGACGATCGGAAGGGAACCGGTGATATCGCTGCCGCAAGGTCTTTGGCGTGACGTAATGTAAGTCTTGTTGTAATGATGTTTTGAATCTCTATGACTCTGGACAAAACCGTGTTTTATAATAATTGTTATTTGAATTCATGTTATTTTTAAGTATAAAAAATTTATCTTAACCCAATCTTTTGCATATGGGCAATAAAACAGAGGGGGCTGGCTGTCCAGTACGGCGTAAACCGAGGTTATCTGTGTGGAACAGTAAACAGTGGCCTCAGTTGGACTAATGCTTGTACGTGACTAAGTTATATTGGAAAATGTGTTGTCATAATTACAAGTGATGTTATCTATTTATGGAATTGGAATCGTGTAAAACTGTGACATGGATTTTGATCAGTGCGCTGTTTCTGTATCTGATTATTGTATCATTTGCTCTGCTGGTAGCTTATCTGTTAGCTGAAATCTATATCTGCAATTAAAAAAAGACGGGTAACATTACGACCGATGGTGACCTTCTTTCTGTCCTGGATTACATCGTGGTCGTGGAGCACAACCACTGCCATGGAATCGAATTTGATATAATTTGATCACAATGACGCATCTGTTGCGCAGGAGATCCAAATCTCGGGTACGCACATAAATTATTAAAACTATTACTTGTCGCAGACCGGCGAGAGGGCCCTCAAACGTGTGGCGCTTGTGGCGTACAGATCATGGTGTGCCACAGTTTTAAAGACAAAACGGCAGCAGCTCATTTGTCTTCCGATTTGCCTTCTATTTCAAACGACAGTGACACGAATGTGGTACGGCTTACAAGGTTCTGTGCAGGGTAAGACTTGATCCCTAGTGCGACTTTTGTTATCAGGGTGGCTGGCTCATTCATACTTTTTTGTGAGTAATCAACTAGTCACGTATTCCTGTGAATCTATTTTAGTTTTCCTCATGTGTTGCTTGTGTTTTAATTTAAATTTTTGGAACTACTGCCCACTTTTAACGCTAACTTACTGATGTGTGCGTGTGTGATTCTGCACATGATCAAGGGCGCGACTAGGAGAGAGTGAGTGTAATCGTATGTCAGACGCTTTTTATTTCTTTTATAGCATCTTCTACATTTTAACCACATTCTTTTCTGCTAGTTTTTGTACGGGCACTGATAATCTCGTCGTCAAGCACCTCTATCCCACAAACCATCACCACCAGCACAGCACAGACCATCCCAACACATAACTGACGTCCCGGCTTTAAGCCTTGTATCGGCAAGACGTAGGTGTACAGGGAGATCAGCAAAGTGGGCTAACCGGATATTAGCATTTCAGTACGAAGTAAGGCATATAAGGAAGACTGATAATGTGATTGGTGATCGACTGAGTAGGATGCGACCCTGAGGATGATAGTTCAAAGAAGTTAGAGGAGCAAGCCAAAGGCGCTCAGGTGGTCAATTCTGTCTTAGGAGATTTTCCCGTGTTATTTAGATGCCTCGCTAGGTAATAGGAAAATAACGAGTCATGACAAATCAGGCACAAGCTGACCAATGGTGGAGGCGATAGGTCTTATACGTTAAGGAATGATGTCTTATATTGTAAAGCGAGGAATGCTTAATGTCCTAAGATCTTTGTTCCTGCAGAGTTGGTCCCTATGCTACACTCCTGGAAATTGAAATAAGAACACCGTGAATTCATTGTCCCAGGAAGGGAAAACTTTATTGACACATTCCTGGGGTCAGATACATCACATGATCACACTGACAGAACCACAGGCACATAGACACAGGCAACAGAGCATGCACAATGTCGGCACTAGTACAGTGTATATCCACCTTTCGCAGCAATGCAGGCTGCTATTCTCCCATGGAGACGATCGTAGAGATGCTGGATGTAGTCCTGTGGAACGGCTTGCCATGCCATTTCCACCTGGCGCCTCAGTTGGACCAGCGTTCGTGCTGGGCGTGCAGACCGCGTGAGACGACGCTTCATCCAGTCCCAAACATGCTCAATGGGGGACAGATCCGGAGATCTTGGTGGCCAGGGTAGTTGACTTACACCGTCTAGAGCACGTTGGGTGGCACGGGATACATGCGGACGTGCATTGTCCTGTTGGAACAGCAAGTTCCCTTGCCGGTCTAGGAATGGTAGAACGATGGGTTCGATGACGGTTTGGATGTACCGTGCACTATTCAGTGTCCCCTCGACGATCACCAGTGGTGTACGGCCAGTGTAGGAGATCGCTCCCCACACCATGATGCCGGGTGTTGGCCCTGTGTGCCTCGGTCGTATGCAGTCCTGATTGTGGCGCTCACCTGCACGGCGCCAAACACGCATACGACCATCATTGGCACCAAGGCAGAAGCGCCTCTCATCGCTGAAGACGACACGTCTCCATTCGTCCCTCCATTCACGCCTGCCGCGACACCACTGGAGGCGGGCTGCACGATGTTGGGGCGTGAGCGGAAGACGGCCTAACGGTGTGCGGGACCGTAGCCCAGCTTCATGGAGACGGTTGCGAATGGTCCTCGCCGATACCCCAGGAGCAACAGTGTCCGTAATTTGCTGGGAAGTGGCGGTGCGGTCCCCTACGGCACTGCGTAGGATCCTACGGTCTTGGCGTGCATCCGTGCGTCGCTGCTGTCCGGTCCCAGGTCGACGGGCACGTGCACCTTCCGCCGACCACTGGCGACAACATCGATGTACTGTGGAGACCTCACGCCCCACGTGTTGAGCAATTCGGCGGTACGTCCACCCGGCCTCCCGCATGCCCACTATACGCCCCGTCAACTGCACATACGGTTCACGTCCACGCTGTCGTGGCATGCTACCAGTGTTAAAGACTGCGATGGAGCTCCGTATGCCACGGCAAACTGGCTGACACTGACGGCGGCGGTGCACAAATGCTGCGCAGCTAGCGCCATTCGACGGCCAACACCGTGGTTCCTGGTGTGTCCGCTGTGCCGTGCGTGTGATCATTGCTTGTACAGCCCTCTCGCAGTGTCCGGAGCAAGTATGGTGGGTCTGACACACCGGTGTCAATGTGTTCTTTTTTCCATTTCCAGGAGTGTATTTGCGTTTTACAACTAGTCACCAGTGAATTGGCTCTTGAGAGTGTGCAACACATATAGGAAGATTAGGAAAGAATTCATTTGGAAAGGAATGGTGCGGGCTTGTAAAGCCCGCTTCAGTAGTAAACTACCTCTGGATACCAAGCTGGGGATGATGGCATCGAACCCTGCTGCGAAGCTGCTAGGAAGTCGATGTTGACTTCGTGAGCCCCTTTCCCTCATTCGTCTTTTCCCTAACAACTTTCATAATTATTTGTGGTATGTTGGTATATTGTTTTGTGTCCTCCTTCTTATAGTAAAGCTAAGAGTATTTAGATGGGTAGGTGATTTTGCTGTCTTGTATTGACTAGGTATTAAGTTTTACAAACTTGTGAATTGAGCACTATTATTTTACTTTGATCTGATTTATGCGACCACGTTTATCGAATTTTATTGTTAAAAATTTTATTTCAAGCATTTCATACCTGCCGCGTGATAGATTGTTCAACCGACTACCAACACACCGCTGTGCCGGCGCTAGAGAAGAAAATCAGTTAAAGAGCTTCCATCCGAAAACAACCACGCATGGGAGACACAGGACCTCCGTGTTTACATCCACACAACACGCACTCACTTTCCACTCTCCCCATTTCCTGTGGCACGGCTTTGCCATCTGTCAGAATTGTCCGAAAGGTCGCACAGGGGCAGAAAGTCATGAAATTCGAAGAACTTTAAATCGACACTCTCCTATATATGTTAACAGCTGTAAAACAAACGGAGGCATCATTTATTGAACAACCTTCGTATGTTAAACTAATATTTTGGCAAAAAATAGACAACTGAAATAGCTATTCAAAGTCATTGTCAGTTGCTGTTGAGTTAACCAGAAAGATAATTCGTCTAATATTTTCTGCACTCTACACTAGTATATTTTGTGTAAACCTCTTCATCTCTGCGTCTCTAATACAACTCACATCCATTTGAATCTGCTTACTATTGGTTTCCATCTAGAATTCCTCTTACCCTAGTCCCCTCCCCCCATTCCACTCCGCACTTCCCTTCATTACCAAATTAACTACTTCCTGATGTACTTTCAACTTAACCTTTATTTTAGCCAAATTGTGCCATAAGCCTCTTTTCTTCCTATTTCGATTCAGTACCTCTTCTTTAGTTATACGAAATACCCACTCAATCTTCAACATTTTTCTTAGTATCACATTTGAAAAGCTTCTATCCCATTCATTGTGTACCACGCATGTTGCAATTGCACGCAAGGCAACACTCCACACAAACCCCCCCCAGAAAATACTTCCTAACAATGTAGTTGATACACTGCACTTTTACGCAAGGAAAAGAAAACATTTTTCTTGCTGTTGCTATTCTACAATTTTTTCTATACATGTGATATTGCCAATTATTTTGTTATGAAATAACAGTCCTCATCTACTACTTTTAGTAACTTATTTCCTTCTCTAACTCCTTCTCGTATTTCGACTTCATTTCATTACCCTAATTTTACCTTTATTAATATCATCTGGTAACTTCTTTTCAAGGCGATGTCCATCCCATTCAACAGATCTGCAACGTCCTTTTCATCTTTGACACAACTACAATGGCACTGGCAAGCTCCAAAACTTGATTTGCTCTCCATGAACTAAATTTCCTTCCTTTAAATTTTCTTCTTTGTTTCATTTACTGATGTCCTAAGTAAGAATAACGTGGGACAGGCTGCAACCCTGACTCACTGCTTGCTTTTCATGCCATTCAACGTGTAACCGAAGTCTGGTTTCTGTAAAAGCTGTAGATAACTTTTCGCTCCCTGTTACCTTTATGATTTAACATAATGTAGTCAATTAACATTGACGAAAGCTTCAATTTAAATCTATAAATGCAATAAACATGTTTTTGCTTTTTTCAGTCTAAGATAAGACGAGTCGTAAGTATCAATTTTGCTTCTAATGTTCTACTATAAAATCACCCAGCTTACAGCCAAAATACTTGGGATGTCGTAGAATACCTTGTACGATGTCATCGATCACATTTTTCACATCGTCACTTAATGGATGTATCTCGTCAGCAGCGAAACATACAGCATAATGTAACGCTGGGTTTTTGCAACATTTTGCTGTTTTACAGCATATGTCGTCTTATGATCCATAATTTAAGTGCTATGTTGCTGGAAACACTATTGAGGTACTAAGACGCTTACTGCTGCTGAAAACACTGATGTCGATGCTGATGTTGTCTGGCCGGATCTCAAAAAATGTTTCAAATGGCTCTAAGCACTACGGGACTTAGCATATGAGGTCACCAGTCACCTAGACTTAAAACTACTTAAACCTAACTATCCTAAGGGCATCACACACACATCCATGCCCGAGGCAGGATTCGAACCTGTGACCGTAGCAGCAGCGCAGTTCCGGACTGAAGCGCCTAGAACCGCTCGGCAACAGTGGCCGGCGCTGGATCTCATTGATTAATGAATTCTCAATGTACAATAGTCTGTCGCACAAGCGATACCACTGTATTTTCGTGAGCTGGAACATCCTATGTTTCAAAAAATGGTTCAAATGGCTCTGAGCACTATGGGACTTAACATATGAGGTCATCAGTCCCCTAGAACTTAGAACTACTTAAATCTGACTAACCTAAGAACATCCATGCCTGAGGCAGGATTTGAAACTGCGACCGTAGCGGCCGCGCGGTTCCAGACTGAAGCGCCTAGAACCGCTCGGCCACACCGACCGGCTCCTATATTTCAACTATCACCTGCCGTAACTCAGTGTCAGGTGAGATGGCGATATTGACACGCTGCGAACTGCAGTCATTCAAATAAAATATTCTTGTGAACAGGAGTATCGCGCTGTTGACTAGGTGACCTGGTGCTATTACTTGTAATCATATAGCCTCTCCCTCCTTACCCCATATGCTATTGTCTACCAATGAAACCCCTTACACGTACGTAAAGGATGCAGTACTGTGTGAAACAAGCCTAGGATCGTTCTATAAGATGAATTACTTTTGTATATGAAATTAAATGAAAAAGTTAAAACTGTAATATGAGTCATGACTTATCGGTAGTACAGCGAGTGTGTGTGTGTGTGTGTGTGTGTGTGTGTGTGTGTGTGTGTGTAGGTAGGTGGGTGAGTGGATGGATGTGGGTGGGTGTGAACGTGCTTCTCAACAACAGTGCACGCACCGTATCTTCGGCACTCGGTACAAAGCCCCTCAGTTGTCGTCGAAGACGGGGTATAATGCACCCTGTGCACTGTGCACTGCACTGTGGCTTTGAGTTTTTTTTTTTTTCGATGTAGGACTTTCTTCCATAGATCGATTGTCGCAATATTGCA
Organism: Schistocerca americana; assembly: GCF_021461395.2. Lineage (NCBI taxonomy): Eukaryota > Metazoa > Arthropoda > Insecta > Orthoptera > Acrididae > Schistocerca > Schistocerca americana. The sequence continues at coordinate 710,187,152 of NC_060119.1, read as the reverse complement.
CGTCAAGTGTTACAGACCTTACTGTGCGTAGTGGACTGCACATTAGCTGCGGCAGCGGAGTAGTGTTTGCGTCAGGTATACAATGTTAAGGGTAGAATTATCACAATAATTACTTTGACTTTCTTCCACGGAATACTAAAACACACACATTGTTTGGCTGTTGTAATAAAGGTCTAAATTTCTGCTCATTATGATAGTATTATGGTATTTAAATGAGGAACAGCCCATCAAATGTGAATGATCTTCGTTACTTTAGGTGGTTGATATACGCCAATTTAGTAAAAAATAACATGTAATTACTGAGAGTATTACAGATGATTGAGAGATTACCAACAGGTGTTTATTATCTATGCATGTGTGTCACCTTTCCCACATTAAATTAAATGTAGGGCACTCTATCGAATGCCGAAGCAACAGTTTCTCTTGACAGATGTCATATTAATGTCCAGATCGTACATACTTTATGTGATAGGGTTTATGTGCTCCCATAGACGGCTATTCATTCTGTTGACAAGAGAAGTGAAAGAAAAAAAATGTGGTAACGTCTGGTACCATCTAAGACACTCTCGCTCAGCAAAAATAACTTAGATAAGATTCGTATAGTTGCTACTGAGTTAGTTCAATAATGCTACAAGTTACAGAACTTTGAGCGTTAAGTTGGTTATCATGAATTAGTCCTAAAACTCCCTTCTCTCCGATGATGGAGGTAATATTAAAAATACAGTAGTGCAGCGACCTCATTGATCCAGTATGCAGGTTGCCTATCACATCATGCTGTCACCTGCTCTGCATCACGTGGATGGTATGATGAACAGTTATGACATATATTGTTATTAATTAAGAACAAGGAAACATTGTGACAATACCCCACCACAGTGCGTTATTTAAAACAAACAATTCAGATATTTCGACAGATTATTTCGAATTCCTTTTTTTTCTCTGTCTCGCTTTACTGCTGCTGTCGGGCGATCGGATGGTTGCCGCCTGTGTGAATCAGATGTCGTTTGGTGTGTGCATTTCCTAACCAACGCCATCATAGCCGTGGTGCAAGATACTCGTTGCTGATTATAATATGTCAGCAGCAAAAACTGCTCGATAATTTCCACCATCTGGATCTCATATGTGGAATTCTTCACACTGTAGTTCTCGGATACCCTAATTCATGAGATGTGCCTTGAGTAGACGCGAAGAATGTCTGTTGTACAGCTCCGACACCCTGTTCACAAAAGATCCGACACACTGCAGTTTTGTTTTAGACTTCATGTACCATGCAAAACTTCTGGTGCGTCTATTTCGTATTGTCTCGTCATAACACTGAACATAATCTGCTCCATTTTAAAACAACAGGCACTGTACTGCTCTATACCTGCAAACCATTATTTTGAAAGTTCCATAGCTATTGATAGATATTGATCGGTGATTATGGCTTTGGCAGCTTGAGAACTGCTCTGTTGTGGAAATATAATTATGTCACTTCAACAATGTATTTCCAAATCCTCTGTGTAGTACCACATCTAGTGACAATGTACTATATGTGTAGTCACAGTACACACTAGATTTGATTCGTGAATGTACTCCTCACAATGTTATTGTTGTAACTGGCAATTTGAAAGTTTTTACAACACATCTTTTATTTACGTGAGTCTGCATGGAAATGACTGAATAACAACAAAAAGTCACAATCACAAAGCCAGAAAGAATTTCCTACTAGAGGCAACAAAAGATAACTTCTAAGTTCTCACCAGAGTCCGTGGTAACACACATACACTTAATCCCAAGTCCTGTTCCGATGGCAAAGACGTAGTCTTCTGTGGAGACGTCCTCGAGGTCGGTATTCGGCATGAAATGACGTCCAGTGCTGGTTCTAGCCTTTAAATAGTATTGGCCAGCCAGTCAGATGTCGAAGTAGTAATACTTCCTGCAGGCCATGTCGAACTCCCTCTGCAGGAAGTAGTATGCGGAATGTGTGTTTCCAAAACAGCCGATGTTTACCATTGCTTACGCCTTGGGTACAGAAAACCTCGGTCCTTTGTGGTGTTAGATGTGTTGCCGGCCCGCAGGGGCTATCATGGCGATGGCGTAACAGTTATGACTTACTGTTCACCCCTGGTACTGATATGGTGACACAGGTTTGAAACACCAGCGTATGTGCAAACAGTCAACATGCGTCTGGATAAAATGAGCATTGTTTTACTTGTAAAGCTGTTTAATCATGCACTGTCTCCAACAGTTTGCCCCACATTCTGTCATAGAATCGATAAACATGTGGCCTATCATTGTAGAGTATACACATATTATTATGCAAATATTGGGAAACATGAGTAAGTTCTAATACAAATACTTTACCATATGGTATCAAACTTTACAGGGATGATGTCCAGAGTTTTTACCATTTGGTGAAAGAACAGATACCATCTTCATACAGTTAAGGCTAACCGGCCATTTACCTTCTTCTTCTGTGCTGGATGCACACGCATTGCCCGAACTCTTACGGGACTCGGTAAGACAGACTGCCGCGAGAATGAATGTAATAGGCAGGGGCACTACGATTGTAGTGTGTGGCCATTAAGTTGGGAATATAGGTCTCACGGGGAGTGTGCAAGGGATAAATCCCTACAGTCGCACTATCCTCTGTGACCTCGATGGCTCAGATGGATAGAGTGTCTGCCATGTAAGCAGGAGATCCCGGGTTCGAGTCCCGGCCGGGGCACACATTTTCAGCTGCCCCGTTGATGTATATCATCGCCTGCCGACAGCTTAGGGTCTTGATTTAATTGTCATTTGATTTGCAATGGGATTCAATCAGCTTCACGAGGCCTAATGAGAAACTTCTTGTATAAATAAGCATCGAAAGTTAGTCGTGAGTCACCTAAATGGGGTCAAATCCAAAGACTAGCATGCCTGGAAGTAAAGCGAAATTTATTTACTACTCTGCAAATAGGGTGCTTCTGTGTCATGTCGCATCTTTAGAAGTGTCCGTTTTTTGTTTATTGTGAGTGAGAACAACAGTGACTTATAGGAATGCTTGGTGTGTGTGTTTTTTCGGTCAAGTCTTAAAGAACAGAAGTCGCGCCAGACCTGCACTTGTAATGCATGTTATGTAAATTGAAGGTCGAGGGGAAGAAAGGAAAGGAAACGAAACCAACTAGCGATATCAGCTGCATTGGGACTTTATGCAGAATCAGCAGTGACAATTGAAAATGTGTGCCGGACGGGGATTCGAACCCAGGATTTCCTGCTCACGAGGCAGTTGCGTTAACCACAGCACTGATTATCAGGGCACGCTCTGAACCGACTCACATTCCCACCCAGCACCACCTATCCACAAACCTGTCTATGTTCTTTATGTTCGCTGCTGTTAGATTCGCGCTGTAGGTAGAACGCAAACGTGCGTCAGTATTGAGGGTTATGGATTCATTGCCATTCGAGACAATTCAGTTATAGGAACGCATGGTAGCTGTTCTTTCGGACATCCTCGATGGGCAATGACTCCACAACCTTCAGTGGTGATGCACATTTACGTTCGACCTACAGTTCGAATCTAAAATCAGCGAGCATGGAGGACACGGGTGGAGACTGTGGAGAGCTGGCGCTAGGTGGGATTGTGAGTTGGCTGGGGAGTGTGCAAAATAAGCCGCGCATTTGCGATAAACACTGTGTCCCAGATGGCACAGTGGTTAACGGACCTGCCTAGTAAACAGAAGATCCTGGTTCGAGTCCCAGTCTGCCACACTTTTTCACTTGTCGCCGCTGTTTCCGCTTGAAGTGTCGATGCACTTGATACAATTAGTTCCTTCCCTTTTCTTTCCTTTCTCCATCTCCACCTACAATTTACAAAACAGTGACTTACTGTGTGTAGGAAATGCGGGTCTCTCTTACAATATTGACAGAAGCTCGTACATGCCTACCTGCAAAACTGGTTAGGAACAAGCTAAGTCCGTACGTTACTGATGGCTCGGTGGAGAGGAGTGCCATAAGCAGCTCGCAGCGCTTCCACACAAACGCTCAGTGACGTTCATTTAGGCACGTTACGCGACGCTCAGGTGGCGCTGGGGCGGGAGAACGCACGCGCCCCTGTCCCACGAGTCTGAGCAGAGCGCCCGCTGTTAGGCAGCAAGGCAGGGAGGCAGCTCCTGCAGACAGCACTCCGACCACAGCCCCAGACAGCAGACACGTGGGCCCGCCACGTGCATTAGTAGCACGACACGCCACCCACGAGGGAGTCTTCCCACTGGAGGCTAAACACTTAGCGTGACTGCATCGCTCTTCTTCTCTAGAACTAAGTTACAGTCATTCCTAACTTCATTCCGGCAATCTGCTGTGATCGAACCATTTCCACGACGACGTTGTGATGATGGTTATAAGATTATTCAGCAGTTTCATAATATTATTTCGTGTACTATCATATTTCATCCCCCCCATGAACCATGGACCTTGCCGTTGGTGGGGAGGCTTGCGTGCCTCAGCGATACAGATAGCCGTACCGTAGGTGCAACCACAACGGAGGGGTATCTGTTGAGAGGCCAGACAAACGTGTGGTTCCTGAAGAGGGGCAGCAGCCTTTTCAGTAGTTGCAAGGACAAAAGTCTGGATGATTGACTGATCTGGCCTTGTAACAATAATCAAAACGGCCTTGCTGTGCTGGTACTGCGAACGGCTGAAAGCAAGGGGAAACTACAGCCGTAATTTTTCCCGAGGGCATGCAGCTTTACTGTATGATTACATGATGATGGCGTCCTCTTGGGTAAAATATTCCGGAGGTAAAATAGTCCCCCATTCGGATCTCCGGGCGGGGACTACTCAAGAGGATGTCGTTATCAGGAGAAAGAAAACTGGCGTTCTACGGATCGGAGCGTGGAATGTCAGATCCCTTAATCGGGCAGGTAGGTTAGAAAATTTAAAAAGGGAAATGGATAGGTTGAAGTTAGATATAGTGGGAATTAGTGAAGTTCGGAGGCAGGAGGAACAAGACTTCTGGTCAGGTGACTACAGGATTATAAACACAAAATCAAATAGGGGTAATGCAAGAGTAGGTTTAATAATGAATAGGAAAATAGGAATGCGGGTAAGCTACTAAAAACAGCATAGTGAACGCATTATTGTGGCCATGATAGATATGAAGCCCACGCCTACTACAGTAGTACAAGTTTATATGCCAACTAGCTCGGCAGATGACGAAGAAATCGAAGAAATGTATGATGAAATAAAAGAAATTATTCAGATTGTGAAGGGAGACGAAAATTTAATAGCCATGGGTGACTGGAATTCGAGTTTAGGAAAAGGGAGAGAAGGAAACATAGTAGGCGAATATGGACTGGGGGACAGAAATGAAAGAGGAAGCCGCCTGGTCGAATTTTGCACAGAGCACAACATAATCATAACTAACACTTGGTTTAAGAATCATGAAAGAAGGTTGTATACATGGAAGAACCCTGGAGATACTAAAAGGTATCAGATAGATTATATAATGGTAAGACAGAGATTTAGGAACCAGGTTTTAAATTGTAAGACATTTCCAGGGGCAGATGTGGACTCTGACCACAATCTATTGGTTAGGACCTGTAGATTAAAACTGAAGAAACTGAAAAAAGGTGGGAATTTAAGGAGATGGGACCTGGATAAACTGAAAGAACCAGAGGTTGTACAGAGATTCAGGGAGAGCATAAGGGAGCAATTGACAGGAATGGGGGAAATAAATACAGTAGAAGAAGAATGGGTAGCTTTGAGGGATGAAGTGGTGAAGGCAGCAGAGGATCAAGTAGGTAAAAAGACGAGGGCTAGTAGAAATCCTTGGGTAACAGAAGAAATATTGAATTTAATTGATGAAAGGAGAAAATATAAAAATGCAGTAAGTGAAACAGGCAAAAAGGAATACAAACGTCTCAAAAATGAGATCGACAGGAAGTGCAAAATGGCTAAGCAGGGATGGCTAGAGGACAAATGTAAGGATGTAGAGGCCTATCTCACTAGGGGTAAGATAGATACCGCCTACAGGAAAATTAAAGAGACCTTTGGAGAGAAGAGAACCACTTGTATGAATATCAAGAGCTCAGATGGAAACCCAGTTCTAAGCAAAGAAGGGAAAGCAGAAAGGTGGAAGGAGTATATAGAGGGCCTATACAAGGGCGATGTACTTGAGGACAATATTATGGAAATGGAAGAGGACGTAGAAGAAGATGAAATGGGAGATATGATACTGCGTGAAGAGATTGACAGAGCACTAAAAGACCTGAGTCGAAACAAGGCCCCCGGAGTAGACAATATTCCATTGGAACTACTGACGGCCGTGGGAGAGCCAGTCCTGACAAAACTCTACCATCTGGTGAGCAAGATGTATGAAACAGGCGAAATACCCTCAGACTTCAAGAAGAATATAATAATTCCAATCCCAAATAAAGCAGGTGTTGACAGATGTGAAAATTACCGAACTATCAGCTTAATAAGTCACAGCTGCAAAATACTAACACGAATTCTTTACAGACGAATGGAAAAACTAGTAGAAGCCAACCTCGGGGAAGATCAGTTTGGATTCCGTAGAAACACTGGAACACGTGAGGCAATACTGACCTTACGACTTATTTTAGAAGAAAGATTAAGGAAAGGCAAACCTACGTTTCTAGCATTTGTAGACTTAGAGAAAGCTTTTGACAATGTTGACTGGAATACTCTCTTTCAAATTCTAAAGGTGGCAGGGGTAAAATACAGGGAGCGAAAGGCTATTTACAATTTGTACAGAAACCAGATGGCAGTTATAAGAGTCGAGGGACATGAAAGGGAAGCAGTGATTGGGAAGGGAGTAAGACAGGGTTGTAGCCTCTCCCCGATGTTATTCAATCTGTATATTGAGCAAGCAGTAAAGGAAACAAAAGAAAAATTCGGTGTAGGTATTAAAATTCATGGAGAAGAAATAAAAACTTTGAGGTTCGCCGATGACATTGTAATTCTATCAGAGACAGCAAAGGACTTGGAAGAGCAGTGAATGGAATGGACAGTGTCTTGAAAGGAGGATATGAGATGAACATCAACAAAAGCAAAACAAGGATAATGGAATGTAGTCTAATTAAGTCGGGTGATACTGAGGGAATTAGATTAGGAAATGAGGCACTTAAAGTAGTAAAGGAGTTTTGCTATTTGGGGAGCAAAATAACTGATGATGGTCGAAGTAGAGAGGATATAAAATGTAGGCTGGCAATGGCAAGGAAAGCGTTTCTGAAGAAGAGAAATTTGTTAACATCCAGTATTGATTTAAGTGTCAGGAAGTCATTTCTGAAAGTATTCGTATGGAGTGTAGCCATGTATGGAAGTGAAACATGGACGATAAATAGTTTGGACAAGAAGAGAATAGAAGGTTTCGAAATGTGGTGCTACAGAAGAATGCTGAAGATTAGATGGGTAGATCACATAACTAATGAGGAAGTATTGAATAGGATTGGGGAGAAGAGAAGTTTGTGGCACAACTTGATCAGAAGAAGGGATCGGTTGGTAGGACATGTTCTGAGGCATCAAGGGATCGCCAATTTGGTATTGGAGGGCAGCGTGGAGGGTAAAAATCGTAGAGGGAGACCAAGAGATGAATACACTAAGCAGATTCAGAAGGATGTAGGTTGCAGTAGGTACTGGGAGATGAAAAAGCTTGCACAGGATAGAGTAGCATGGAGAGCTGCATGAAACCAGTCTCAGGACTGAAGACCACAACAACAACATCATTTCATGTTGGAACACGTGAGGCAATACTGACCCTACGACTCATCTTAGAAACTAGATTAAGAAAAGGCAAATCTACGTTTCTAGCATTTGTAGACTTAGAGAAAGCTTTTGACAATGTTGACTGGAATACTCTCCTTCAAATTCTGAAGATGGCAGGGGTAAAATACAGAAAGCGGAAGTCTATTTACAATTTGTACAGAAACCAGATGGCAGTTATAAGATTCGAGGGGCATGAAAGGGAAGCAGTGGTTGGGAAGGGAGTGAGACAGGGTTGTAACCTATCCCCGATGTTATTCAATCTGTATATTGAGCAAGCAGAAAAGGAAACAAAAGAAAAATTCGGAGTAGGAATCAAAATCCATGGAGGAGAAATAAAAACTTTGAGGTTCGCCGACGACATTGTAATTCTGTCAGAGACAGCAAAGGACCTGGAAGAGCAGCTGAACGGAATGGACATTGTCTTGAAAGGAGGATATAAGATGAACATCAAAAAAAGCAAAACGAGGTTAATGATATGTAGTCGAATTAAATCGCGTGATGCTGAGGGTATTAGATTAGGAAATGAGACACTTAAAGTAGTAAAGGAGTTTTGATATTTGGGGAGCAAAATAACTGATGATGGTCGAAGTAGACAGTATATAAAATGTAGACTGGCAATGGTCAGGAAAGCGTTTCTGAAGAAGAGAAATTAGTTAACATCGAGTATAGATTTAAGTTCCAGGAAGTCTTTTCTGAAAGTATTTGTTTGGAGTGTAGTCCTGTATAGAAGTGAAACGTGGACGATAAATAGTTTAGACAAAAAGAGAATAGAAGCTTTCGAAATGTGGTACTATAGAAGAATGCTGAAGATTAGATTGGTAGATCACATAACTAAAGAGGAGATACTGAATACAATTGGGGAGAAGAGAAATTTGTGGCACAACTTGACTAGAAGAAGGGATCAGTTGGTAGGGCATATTCTGAGGCATCAAGGGATCACCAATTTAGTACTGGAGGGCAGCACGGAGGGTAAAAATCGTAGAGGGAGACCAAGAGATGAATACACTAAACAGATACAGAAGGATGTATGTTGCACTAGGTACGGGGAGATGAAGAAGCTTGCACAGGATAGAGTAGCATGGAGAGCTGAATCAAACCAGTCTCTGGACTGAAGACCACAACAACAAAAACATCATAACATGTTGTTATAACTACTGTATGGATATGACGTTTCCAGTCTGTCCTTCATGAAATATATTATACAAAGAGCACTCACTAATGGCGATTAAAACTGCAACACCAGAAAAGACAGCAAATAATGAAATTTGACTGATTGTGAAATAAAGAAAACTGTTTACAAAAAAATCGCGTATTTGACGGAACATTTTCGAAACTTAAACACCTTCAAAAGAGTGCCCATCAGGCATAGTATACTCGTCCCAACGTTTCTGCCTTTGGTGGAAACATCTTTTAAACACGTCTGAAGTTAGTATCTCTATCGATTTTTCCACTTCTCCTGCGTCTTGAAAACACTTTCCTTTCTGTTTTCTTTTCATTATTGGGAATAAAAAAAGGACACTGTGGTTTGTAGTGTGGAAGCCAAACCGTTTTCATTTGGTTTCTTGCCAAAAAGTGCCTGATGTTTAATGATGTGTGTGGAGCGACATTTTCGTGGTGCAAAAGCCAATCTCCTGATTGCCACAATTTGGGTCTTTCTTTTTTCACTATTTGACGTAATCGTTTCATCACTGCAAGGCAGTAACGTTGATTAACTGTGGTACCCTGGGGAGCGAATTCATGATGGATGATTCGCTTGATGTCGGAAAAACAAACTAAAATTATCTTTACATTGGATCTCACCTGCCTTTCTTTCTTTTGGGCTTTGGTCTTGCTTCCTTCCACTGGCTGGGTTGTTGCTTGGCTTCCGGTTCGTGTCCTTAACACCACGATTCGTCGACCGTGTTGACTTTGCGTCAAAATCCGGATCAATTTCTGGCTGTTCTTTAAATTCACGGGACACTCGCAAACGATTGGCTTGGCAGCGGAACGAATTTCGCTGAAACACGTTTCATCTTCACATCCTCAGTAAAAATTCGTTGGAATGAGATCCAGGACACTTCAGTCATTTCCACCAATTCATCGATTTCTATGACGATCGAACAACATCGCTGCACGAATTTTTTCGATGTTTTCGTCCGTTATGGGAGTCGAGGGGTCCCGGTCGTCATTCACCTTCAACGGATACTTGACCACTTTCAAAACGAGAAAAACACTCGCAAACCCCATCTGGCTCAAAGTTTCCTCGCCTTAAGCCATCCGAAGAATTGCGACAGTTTGCCTAACAGGGAACAGAACCTGACGTTAGGACGTTGGTAATTGACGCCTGCGATCGAAAAATCGCCAAACACATGAAACAGCGCTTACAAAAACGGACGCACTGACAACAAAAAGGTTTCCACATCAAAGTCGCTATGGCAGCTTATACAGAATGACGTCTATTGAAGGCACCTAGCGGGAGAATTAGAAAATAATATTCTGCCGTAGTCACTGCAAGTGAACAATTTGTGTACGGAGCTTGAAGTAACCGACATTGTGGTAACTGACTGTGTCCCAGCACTCCAAAAAAGTTTCGAGAGTGGATTAATAACAAACAGAGAGAAGTAAAGAGTGACTTTCTTTGTGCTTCAGGTGTTCTCCTTAGTCGCCCCACGCTTGAGTAAAACGTACGGAACAACCGCATGAAACTGTCAGAAAAGTCCTTCTTCAAGTTACTGCTCAACTCGAAAGTCACATTGGCTTGAATGATGGCCATGGCGTCGAAGAGTTGACGCTTCATGCGAATTTAGGCACTTCCTCGTTTTGCAGCATGTTCGTACTGATAGCACCAAGTAGTGACACACTCGTTGATTTCGTCCACAACAGAACTGCCTACATTTAAATCAGGTTGCGGCAGGCGTCAACGCGTCGTTGTTTTCGTTCGGAAGACAAGATGTGTGGGACGAATTTATACCACGAACACTTGATTTAGGGACGTTGCACTATTGCGATCTGTGGCATAAAACGTCGGCACACTCCGGCCGCAGGTACGTTACTTAACACTGCCTGCTCCCAACAGAAGGGTCGAATGATCATCATCTGTTGTTTACAGTCTTTACTTCAAGCTGTCACCGTACTTAACACACTGACGTCGCCTATACCCTAGGAATAAAATCAGGCTAGGAACTTTTTTTTGGACGGACGATGTGTGACATTCACTTACTACCAGGTGTAGAAGTATGAAGTATAACCCTATAGGTAGTGCTAGCCGTCAGTGTAGGGTCCGTGAGACCGTGTCAGCAGCGTCATCTGCTTCGTGTAAGGGCTGACGACGAATGCCAGCACACAGTAACTCAAGTTCCATACATTGTTATCTGTTTCAAACCTGTAAACATGTCTAGTTTTGTAAAAAAAAAAAAGGTTCTAATGGCTCTGAGCACTATGGGACTTAACTGCTAAGGTCATCAGTCCCCTAGAACTTAGAACTACTTAAACCTAACTAACCTAAGGACATCACACACATCCATGCCCGAGGCAGGATTCGAACCTGCAACCGTAGCGGTCGCGCGGTTCCAGACTGTAGCGCCTAGAACCGCTCGGCCACTCTGGCCAGCCTAGTTTTCTACTTACGAACTACGATTTGCTGACAACATTGGTTTTTCTGTTATCATTTGAAGAAAACTGCTGGAGAATCGTATCGAATGCTTGTCGAAGCTTTCGTCGAACATGCTCTTTGGAAGACAGTGTTTCGAGTGCTTCAAAATATTCAAAAGTGATGATTTTGACGTGAGAAATGACGAGTGCCGGAAACCACCGAAAAATTTCGAAGACAAAAAATTACAGGCCTTATTGGATGCAGATGATCCTCAAACTCAACAGGAACTCGCGGAACAATTAAACGTGACGCATGAAGCCGTTTCTATTCGGTTTAAAGCTATGGGAAAGATGCAGAAAGTGGGAAAATGGGTTTCGTATGAACAAAATGAAAGACAGCAAGCATATCGAAAGACCACCTGCGAAATGCTGCTCGCCATATACAAAAGAAAGTCGTTTCTTCATCGAATTGTGACAGGTGACGAAAAATGGATACATTTTGAAAATCTTAAGCGTCGCAAATGATGGATAAATCCAGACAAACCAATGATATCAACTGCAAGAGCAAATCGCTTTGGAAAGAAGACAATGGTCTGCGTTTGATGGGATCAGAAAGGTGTCATCTATTACGAGCTGCTAAAACCTGATGAAACCGTTAACATTGATCACAACCAACAGCAAATGATCGATTTAAACCGAGCATTACCTGGAAAACGACCGGAATATGGAAAAAGGCAACACAAAGTAATATTGCTCCATGATAACGCCCCATCGCACACAGCAAAACGGGTCAGGAAAACGATGGAGGGGTTCAGTTGGGCAATACTGTACTAGAGCATGCGGCTTATTCTCCAGACTTGGCTACGTCCAGTTATCATCTATTGGCATCATTCGGATAGCTCTCGCTGAACAACGTTTCAATTCGTATGAAAATGTACAAAAACGGCTCGCTGACTGGTTCGCGTCAAAAGAAAAATTACTTTTTGGCGAGGCATTCACAGCCTGCCGGAGAGGTGGGAGAAATGTATAAATAGTAATGGAGATTATTTTGATTAAAATATTGTTTACCAGTTTCAAACAACAGACGTATAATTAATGCAACTAAATTCCGGTTTCATACTTCTACACCTGGAAAAAGTTCGACCTGGACTGAATCACATATAGCCTTGACTACTGAATGATGGTGGCGACTGACTGGCGCTTTGTGAGGGACGGCTGTTGAAAGGCAGACGTAGGACTGTTTTTAGGGGACAGTAAAACACGCAATTACATAGTCAATAATAATATAAAAACAGGGAAAATTGATAACACGTATACACATTAGAAAATGAAGTAATTTTGTCTGTTTGTAATCTGTAACCGCTTAAACTGGTAAAAATAATGGCCCTATTTTATGAGGTATAATTTTGAGGTTGGACTTTTATCGTTCAGCCGGCCGCGGTGGTCGTGCGGTTCTAGGCGCTCCAGTCCGGAGCCGCGCTGCTGCTACGGTCGCAGGTTCGAATCCTGTCTCGGGCATGGATGTGTGTGATGTCCTTAGGTTAGTTAGGTTTAATTAGTTCTAAGTTCTAGGGAACTGATGACCACAGCAGTTGAGTCCCATAGTGCTCAGAGCCATTTGAACCATTTTATCGTTCAGGACGGCCAAGAGTTTTCTGGAAATCTAAATTTGCTAATTTGAATCTTTCATTAATTAACATATTTTAGCAAAAGTCAACATTTACGTAAACAGAAAAATTAGGGGTACAAAACTATGAAAATCGGTCTTGGAAAGGATAGCATTTTAAAAGTGGAACTTTCCAGAAAGCAGTAATTTCGAATAGAGATAACTTCTGAATCACGCAGTTTTCAGAATAGGTGCTATAACCAACGGTCTGTAAAATATGCACTAAATAATTAAATTTCGAAAAACTTTACTCGAATAAAAAATGGAGGTAAGGCGGATTCGAAAAGAAAATAGTGGGAGGTTGTAAAATAAGAACTGCTGAAAAGATCATCAAGTCATTGCCTGCGGAGGAGCGTGTGGTTCCTTTGAGAGCGCTGAGGCCCCAAGCTCGACTCCGCGCCAGGGGGATACGGATGCTCACCCACGTGACAACAGAGGGAGCCTCCGCAAGCATCGACCGTCTATTGCAATCCTTTATGCTGAAAACAGTAAGATGGAAGCTTCAAAAGAGAAGCAAAACAGTGTAGCGCATTTTGGTTCGAGACTTACCGTTTTGTCTCGTTTTGGAAGTGAAGCCACCATGTTTCGTCTCCAGTTACTACTAGTAACAGGAGCTCATTTCTTCCCTTAGGACAGCGCTCCACGGAGTCCCATCGGACAATAGACATTCCTGTGCGGGTTGAAGATTGCGAGGCGCCCATTTGGCGCTCACTGCGAAGATGACTTGAGCACTTCCTACGCTCAGTTCTACATTTACGGTAAGACTCGCCGGTTTTGAATAATGAGGTCATCCACCCGCTGGACAATGGCGTGGGTAAAGCGATCGTTCCAGATAGTGCGTGATCGGCCAACAACATCCGTCCTTCCCTGAATGGGTTGTGCCACACTGTGAATCTTGCAGTGAACATGAAGTGCTCTCTGTACACTTGTGCCAGTCTTCGAAGAGCCGCGCGGAGCGGCCGCGCGGTTCGAGGCGCCCTGTCACTGACTGCGTGGACCCTCCCACCGGAGGTTCGAGTCCTCCCTCGGGCATGGGTGTGTGTGTTGTTCTTAGCATAAGTTAGTTTAAGTAGTGTGTAAGCTTAGGGACTGATGACCTCAGCAGTATGGTCCCTTAGAAATTCACACACATTTGAACATTTTCTTCGAAGAATTTCCGTTCCCCCCATTCCTTCCGGCGTCAGGAAACGTACTACAACCCTTTGCTCCTCTTTTGAAACCTCCATATCACTGTTTTCAGCACGAGAGCGTGCAATGGACGCTCTGTCCGTCATGTGGGTGTTCATCCGCGTACCTCTCTCGGCCAGTCTGGGATCTAAGCGTTCTTATATCAAGCGTACCTTCTTCCGTACCTAATGACATTACAATCCCTCTGGCGGTTTTGATTTTACAGCCTCGGACTCGTTTCTGTTTTAATGCGTATTCTACACTGAAGCGCCAAAGAAACAGCTATAGGCGTGAGTATTGAAATACAGGGATGAGTAAATGGGCAGAATACGGCACTCCGGACGGCAACGCCTATACACAAGGCTTGTCCAGAAAGTAAGTCCCGATCAGTCGCGAAATGGAAACTACATTAAAAATCAGAAATGTGTCATTTACGACAGTTGGCTCCACCTTCCAGCTACTTCTCTACATAGTCGCCCCTCCAGCTAGGACATCTGTCGCACCGTTATACAAACATTCCAATGCCCTCGTCATAGACGGTAGCCGCCCTTGCTTCTTGCCAGTTCTCTACGCTCATCTATGGCTCGTTGTCCGCTCGAAAATGTTGTCTTCATAGCTAGTAGTTAATGTGGGCAGAGAAGAAACACAGAGGGAGTCAATTACCGGCTGTAGTGCGGGTGATCAAACACTTCCCATCGAAAATGCCGGAGGAGCATTTTCATTGCCCCTGGAGATTGCGACCAAGAACTGTCACGAAGTAGGAACGGTATGAAAGTTCTGTAATGTGGGCTGCATAACATAAGGCGAAATCTCTCATCAGGACCTCACACTTGGCGGGAGACACTATTTTCTTCACATATTTATGTGCTCATCATGCACTCAGAACTGAAAAGAGCGAAGTGATGCAACCGACAGGGATACTAGAGACACTGTCGAACACATATGTGCAAAGCTTCATTAGATTTTCACAGTGATTTCCATTTCTTCACCTATCGGAACTTACTTTCCGAGTATCCGTCGTAAGATAAAAAGTGTCTGGCGCAGTTGTTAGATCGGTTACTGCTGCTACAATGGCGGGTTATCAAGCCTGAAGTGAGTTTGAATGTGGTGTTACAGTCGGCGCACGTGCGATGGGACACAGCATCTCCGAGGTAGCGATGAAGTGGGGATCCCTTACGACCATTTCACGAATGTACCGTGAGTATCAGGAATCCGCTGAAATATCAGATCTCCGACATCACTGCGGTAGGAAAAAGATACTGCAACAAAGGGACCAATGACCACTGAAGATAATTGTTCAACGTGACAGAAGTGCAACCCTTCGGCAAATTGCTGCGGATTCCAATATTGGGCCATCAACAAGTGGCAGCATGTGAACCATTCAACGAAACATCATTGAAATGGGCTTTCGGAGTCGAAGGCCCACTCGTGTACCCTTGATGACCGCACGACAAAAAGCTTTAGGCCTCGCCTGGGCCCATCAACACCGATCAACACCGACAATGGACTGTTGATGACTGGAAACATGTTGCCTGGTCGGACGAGTCTCGTTTCAAATTGTATCGAGCGGAAGGATGTGTACGGGTATGGAGGCAAACTCATGAATCCATGGACCCTGCATGTCAGCAGGGGACTGTTAAACCTGGCGGAGGCTCTGTAATGGTGTGGGGCGTATGCAGTTGAAGTGATGTGGGACCCATGACACATACGACTCTGACAGCTGACACGCACGTAAGCATCCTGTCTGATCACCTGCATCCATTTATGTCCGTTGTGCATTCCGACGGACCTGGGCGATTCCAGCAGGACAAAGCGATACTCCTCACGTCCAGAATTGCTACAGAGTGGCTCCGAGAACACTCTTGTGGGTTTAAACACTTCCGCTGGCCACCAGACTCCCCAGACGTGAACATTATTGAGCATATCTGGTATGCCTTGGAACGAGAAGGGATCTCCACCTCCTCGTACTCTTTCGGATTTATGGACAGCCCTGCAGGACTCATGATGTCAGTTCCTTCCAGCACAACGTCAGGCACTAGTCGAGTCCATGGCCCGTCGTGTTGAGGCACTTCTGCGTGCTCACGGCGCCCTACACGATATTAGGCAACTGTACCAGTTTCTTTTTCAGTGTATATTAACAGTATATACATAATCTGGTCAACAGTATACAGACATCCCTACGTAATGCAGAAGTGACCCAGTGACCAACAGATGTCACGAGAGGTGGATCCGCCAGTATGGAAGGAAGTGGGGAGTATTGCGTTGGCAGTAGAAAAGCAGTGAAGCAGTAGGGGTCGGTCATGTGAGTTAACTGAGTTCGAACGTCGACTTGCCGTTGAATGTTGCCTGAGCAACAAAACATGAGAAACATTTCAACGGTTCTAAACCCGCCCGTATGGAATGTTGGTGAAGTGACTGAGAAGTAGAAACGTGAAGAAACAACCACAGGTAAATCAAGACTAGGCAGATCTAATGTACTGCGAAAGAGTGGCTGTCGAGCATTGCGGAAGGTAGTTGTTAGAGATCACATGAGATCAGCGGAAGGAGGGGTCCGCGAGGCCGGAAGTGCTACCAGCAGCCAGTAGCCAGTAGCCACTAGCACAGTGACTGTGCGTAGAGAGTTAAAACAAATAGAATACAGTGATCGAGCAGTTTCTCTTAAACTATATATTTCCATACTCAGTGCGACCTTCGAGGCGGTGTTAAAGAGCAACAGTGGATGACTGAAAACGAGCCATTTGGAGCGATGAAACACGCTATACCCTGTGCCAATCCGCTGGGAGAGTTTCGGTTCGGCAAATGTCGTGAGAACTTTACATGCCATCATGCACAGTGCTAACGATGAAGCACAGAATAGGTGGTGATGCGGCATGGTTGTTAAGAATGGCCGTCTGTCATACTGACAACTATTAATCGTCGTAATTATTTGCTCTTCTGAAGCTGAAGCCCCTGCCGCTACAGAGGAGCAACTCAGGTAGAAACAGGGTATCAGACTTTCAGATGCGATCCGTGGCGCGGCGTACCTTCGGCCGTTGCGATGGTAGCAGACTCTAGGAGACGGCGCGTCGTGCCGGGTGCACGGGACCGAGGTCCGAGCTTGTGTGCACCCAATAAGTGGGGCGGCGGCGTGCGTTATTGAATTCTGGAGCATCCTGGCAGCCATCCGTCCGTCGGCCCGAGGGTCCGGCGCTGGAGGCGCATATTGCCGGCGCCGCCGTGTCTTCATCCAGTGGCCAATATGCGCCCATATGAAATCAGGGCGGTCCTCCTCTCTCTCGTGGCCCTGGCAGACCGACGGCGCCGGCTGCGGGCGCGGAATGCGAGCTGCGGTGAGGAATCTGGGCGGCGATCAAACACGGCGGCTCTTGGCACGGTTTTACCGATACGGGCCTCGGCTACGGCCAGGGCTCCGGTCGCGTGGATATTGGCCGCTCAGGCGAGCGTCACCAGCACAGCTCACCGTTCACGTTACGTCCGCAGGCATACCACCCTGACTAAACCAGTCGTTGTCAAACGTTTTTGCTCAAGATCCAATAGTGACATAGTGGGATGGCACAGTGGGTCGTCATTTCGAACCGCATACGTGCCGATTTTATTATTAACCAGCTCAGTACCTGTCATTGCTCAGGCATGTATTTATTCCAGTCTTCTATTATTCAATCTGCTCCTTCCCGCTCCCGCTGCCCATCTCCACCAGCCCCGCCGACTCCAGCTCCTCCGCTCTCCACTCTCGGTCCGTCTCCTCCTGCAGCTCTCTCTGTCCAACCCTTCCGCCCCTGGTCTCTCATCACCGCTCTGTCCGTCTGCTCCTTCCCCCCCCCCCCCCCTTTCACCTCCTCCCCCCCTTTCTCCTTGTCAGTCTCCTCCTCTAACTCTCTTTGTCCATCTCCTTCTCCCTGTCTACCTATTCCACGCATTGCTTTCTGTGTCCATCTCCTCCTCTCCCTTATCTCTGCCCATCTCTTCCTCTTCCCTTTCTCTGTTCATTTCCTCTTCTCCCCCTGCCTCTTCATCTCTTCCTCCCTCATCTCTCTTTCTGTCTCTCCCTCCCGTCTCTGCCCATCTCCTATTCTTTCCATTCTACGTGCATCTCCTCTTCTCCTTTGTCTCTCGAGTTTCCCCTCCCCTATATCTGGCCATCTCCTCGTTCCCCCTCGCTGTCTGTCCAACACGTTTTCTTCCCCTCTTTCTCCACGTTATCACACTCACCCCAGTAAGAGGCTGGTCGTTATTACCCCACAGGCTTTCTTTCCAGACTATAACTAATTTGTGTACCAAATTTTATTGAAATCGTTACAGTGGTTTAGGTTGACTATTTTACGAGAAGTTCAAATGGTTCAAATGGCTCTGAGCACTATGAGACTTACCATCTGAAGTCAACAGTCCCCTAGAACTTAGAACTACTTAAACCTAACTAACCTAAGGACACCACACACATCTATGCCCGAGGCAGGATTCGAACCTGCGACCGTACCAGTCGCACGGTTTCGGACTGAAGCACCTAGAACCGCTCGGCCACCGCGGCCGGATTTACGAGAGGCTTTGCTCGCATACTCATATGTCAAATACATTTCACACATATTTTACTTATTTCACGCGCATCTGTACACATATCTCACATGCACGTCTAGCGAATTTCGTCTTGCAATTTCACTTTCACGCAGCTTAATATTTATGACGTCGTTTCTCCTGAACTATGTGCTGCACAACGATGTAATTTTTCATTATATTCCGTGGTTCATGTGTCTTCTGTCTGCAAAATGTGTTGAAAATAGAGTTAGTAGTAAAGAATTAATAAACTGAAACATGCATCATGCGGCGTTTTCTCACACATCTCACTGTTTATAACGTCAAATCTCCTGAACTATGTATCGAAAAGTGATGTATTTTTTCTAGATAATTTCAGCGACATATTTAGACGCTGGCTGTGAAGTGTGTTGCGAATAGACGTAGTAGCAACGAAGTAACAAATTTAAACGTCTTGCATAATGCGGTAGTTTTTCACGCTTTCTGTGTTTATGACGTTGAATTTTCTGAACCAAGCGTCGTACGATGATTTAATTTTTCCAGTACATTCAGTGGTATATGTGAATGCTGCCTGCAGAATGTGTCACCGAAACATTCATAATATACACATACAGACATACACATGTACTTCCATTTTTTTTAATTTGTATGGATTAGTAACCATCATAAATTACCATGTTATGAACACCACGTGTAGTAAGGGGGCGATAATTTGACCTCAGGACCACAAATACGGATCGTTAAAAGTCGGCACCATTCGGAACACCTCGTGTCGACTGTCCTCTGTTTCAGATCTGTGCCACCCTCAGCAACACCAAAGTTGCGACACTGTAATTGCCCGACGAGTTGTTATTTTGCCTGTGTAGCGGATAATTAACTACTTAATAACTGTAATTGTACTTATGCAATACGAGACACCATCACAAATGCTTACTAGATGGTTCGAATGCCTTGTTCTTCTGCTCATAGAGCTGTACTGGGCGTTTATAATTAAAGAGCAGATACCCACGGAGATCCAGAGTGGGCTGTAATTATCGTATGGCAGTGAAACTTGGTAGACATGCTAATGCGCTAATGCGGAACCCATTTACGCTGGAAAAAATTAATTCCAATTTTGTGCACCATGTGCAAATCTGGCGCTGTATAATATCTCGTCGATGTCTCCTGTGCTCTTATCGAACAGATTGTGTAAGAAGTGTTTAATAATAAAATCAGCATCATGCCTTTCTCACATATTCTATCCGCATCCAATTCCTAATCCATCAGGTATGCGTCTTTCTTCCCCTCACAACGCCAGATTTGCACCTAGTGGCCAAAATTGGAACTAATTACTTTTTCACTGTAAATCGGTTCCGCATTAAAGCATTAGAATAGGAGTTTCTACCAAGTTGTGCTGCCATACGATAATTACAGTCCACACAGGACGTTTGTGAGTAGCAGCACTTTAATTATAGCCACCCAGAATGAAAGCACCTTAATTAATTTAATGTTCCTTGCTAAAAATTCGTACTGGATTTGAAGATAACCGTCTCTGTAATGGACATTCACAAATCTATGTTATTAGCGTGTCAAATTTTATACGAAAGCAGCTGATCAGAAGTAGTCGCGCACGCCCGTGAGTTGTCACTCTCGTGTGCGAACTGAATTTTCAGCGTTGTGTCACTGAAGTCGTTCTATGACTTGAAAGGTGTGACACAAAAAAGTGAAATATGTACACTGTTAATGAAGGATGAAAATTCCACTTTTACTTTCCAAAAGGCGCCCTAAGCACATAAATTTTCTGCCGGGTTGTTATTGATAAAGGCTTAGTTAAGTATTTTAAGGCTGGTAATACGCAAATGAAAAGAGTGGGTGGTACAGATCTGCCAGTTAAAAGCTGGCATCGGGAATAGCTGACGTGCAGTACTTGAATATACACACAGACGTCTACTTTTTTTATTTTAGCGTTGAAAAAGTATTCATTTTGAGAATGCACTATTCTTAAACATTTGGTAAAAGTTATGTAGTGAATTCCCTCCCCTTGCAGTTTATGTACGATTCATGTGTATAATGCCTATCAACATGTTCATCGAATCTTTGTCTTTTATAGCTAATAAATGTTTTCTGAATTTACCTTGAAGTTTTTTTTTCGAAAAATACGTTGGCTATGTTTAAATGTTTCGCGAACGTAATCGTTGGGCTACATTATAGGCCAGTCTGTTACCACAAGGTTTTTTTTTTTTTTTTGGCATTCACATTCGTTGACTTCACCGACCCTCAACCGAATCATCCCTTTTAAACATAAACTAGACTTCGGACTATGCTGCACAACTAAGCTTTCAGGGCGGTCCAGTATCACACTCTAGTCTGGTAAAACAGCGAGTGTAAAAATTTTCTCAGTACAAATTGGCTTCCTGGCTTATTCTTCGACCGTAGTTAAGATCTACATTCATAACGTGGGACACATGGTTCTTAGAACAAATTACGATCACCGGTCAGTAGATGTCACACAGCGTTGAATGTTAAACGCCACTTTTAGCTGCTTCTTGCTACTTGTAATTTCTAGTTGTGACGGACATTGTCACCACATTCTTCTAACTTGTTATAGGGAAAACTCTGACTTCTCAGTCACAGTGATGTGTAACAGATACGTGATTACTCACTCACTACTATCGCTACCACACACCGGTCAAGCTGTGTGCGAACTAGCGAGAAAAGATTTTGTTCCATGGGCGTCACTGCAAATGACAAACTATAAACAGAACAAAATTCAGGCTATACGCTCTCATTCACAGATTTGCGTACGGCGACGCGGGCACGGTGTTTGTATATCAGTGTCACAAGCAGGACAAATTCATATTATATCGACGGGAAGGAGCTTATATATCCAGAGGAGTTCGGATATCCACGCACTAAACACCATACAACGAAGTGGATTATATGGGACAACCGGCTGGTTTCGACCACCGATTTGCCAATAGATTCGTTCAGTCCTTTTTTCTTTCATTCCATTAAACAACCGAATTTAGATAGTCTCCGCTATCACGTCAGCTATACGAATTTTTTTCGCCCACTCACCGGCTTTGAGTGGTTTCACTCGATGCGAGACAACCGTTTGACACAGCCTCTGACAGTCACGATAGTTACATGAATGTTCCCACTCAGTCTCCGAATTTGATTTCACTTACAAACTTATTCAGCCTTTGTGGTTATACGTGGACTCTGAAGATGCACGCCAGCTTCTTTAGAAAAAAATAGCTTATCTTACTTCAACAAGAGGTGTGTAAAGAGTATGTTTCTAAAAATTAAGTGTTTTGAAAAAGTGCGTATTTATTTTCTTAAACACTAATTTCTCGTACTTCTGGTATTAAATATGGACTTTAGGTTAGTTTTAAGGGTTAATAACTGGTGCTACATTATAAATAAATAAACACTTACTTTTTTGTTTAAATTTGTTGAAGCTCTGTCTCTCGTTCAAATGATCTATTGAACATTAACTAACTCTCTTCTCCCTTGTTTGTACTCACCAGCGATATATCTCTTACGGTAAATGCCGAGGTGGTGTGATCAGAAAGCATATAAAATACAATTTTCTGTTCGTTTGCCGACTTAATGACTGGATTTATAAGCATATTTTAAGTAAAATATTTTTCACTATTTGTTAATTTACTTCGAATTTCTTTGATTAATATAGTTTCAGAATGTGAATCATCCTTGTGGCTCTGAAGTTATCTTGAGGATTATTTTTTTATCCAGTCATACGATTTCTTACATTCTCACGCTACGGAGCATTTCGGTAATTTGATGCACACACGAAGTTCAGTACTAAGTAAACACATGTTCATAAACATGGACGAAAAACTACTTATTGACACTGAATAAAAAGCAGGTATCGGAGCGACAATGACGTTGACGATACGTGATAAACGGGCGATTTTACGATGGCAAAATGCTCAAATGCATCCGCTCAGAACTGAATGCGCCAGACTGCGTCGTGTGTTTTCATTCGCATACTCCAACACACTGGTTCCACTCGATAGAAATGAATGAATAATAATCGAACTGATACGTAAAACTACAATCAGCTAAAGCAATTTTTTTCTTTCGGCGTTTCCCACAGACTGATTTCACTCAATAGAATGAATTAATAATCCAACTGATTCGTAAATGTACAGCCGAATGCTTCGATTGTTTTCACTGGATTCTTCCCATCACTAGATTACAGCACATATTGATTTGCATAACACGGAACTGCATAACTAATTTCGACGATTATTACTCTTACATTGAATACGGACATCATAAAATAAGAATCAAGGGAAAATGTCCGCCCCCTTAGCCGAGTAATCAGTGTCTGATTGCCATGCACCGGTCTCGGGTTCCATTCTCAGCTATGTCGGAGATTTTTCACCGCGTGTTATGTTGCCTTCATCATCATGATTTCATCATCATCGGCACGCAAGTCAGCCAGTGTGGTGTCAACTGAAAATAATTGCAACTCAGCGACCGAATTTCCCCTGATGGGGACTCCCGGCCTTCATTGCCCTACGATCAAGGAAAAGTATCAAGAAGCATATTGTAAAGTACTGCAAATTACGATTCGATCTGGAGAACATTTTAAGATCGTTCAGATTGTAGCTGACACTCTTCGCTAGCATCCTATGGCAACAGTTTCATCGTCTCCGGTCATTCCGAGGTGTCACCAAATGAATATGCGACGAGTTCGTCGGTTAGGCACTACTGCCTATCTCCAGTTACTAACTGTTGGCTCTCGGTGAATCCAGAATCTTTTACAGTAAGTGGTGTGTTGTTCAGAAGCAGCTATTCCTACGCATCTGTACTCATTTTCTTAACAAAAAATTCTTGTATACTGCAGAAACTGCAATCAGCTTTCCTGAATTACGTGTAATTTGTACAACGCATGTACTTTTCTAAAAAAAAAAAAGACCCGGAGACACTAAATTATTCATTAAAATGCTGGGGGACTTCCGTGGCTAAAGATCAAACTGCTTTAAGAAAAAAAGCTACTAACAACACTGTATATGGCTTTACTTTGTGCCAAGATGCGCTTCGGGTTTTCACCCATCTTCAGCACAACGTTTATGTCGACCGCACTTTCGCAAATTTCGAACACTGTAACTATCCTTCACAAAATAAAAATTGCTGTAGCTCCCACGTTCCTCAAATTTTACTCGTATATCTACTTAAAGGAAGCGATTTGCAGGCACAGGCCGTTCTATTATTTTGAATTAAACACATTATTTTATTATTTAGTCATTATCCACTTCGGTCTTGGAGATAACCATGCTATATTACAATAAAAATTGCTGTGCCTACAGAATGCTATAATCTACACACCAATGTGGGGGAAATGCAAAATGTGATGACGTTCGTAATGAGAGTTCTGTACAGCCACAGTAGGTAAGCGCACAACTATTACAGATGTGAAGTCTGTATTACGTAAAATAAAAGGAAATCACAATCCTTATGCGGATGTTTTATGCTGGGACGGTGACAGGCTAGGCATTGACAACTTTGATCAGTTACGAGAGCTCTATGCAGTCGAACGGCGTTCTCACAGATAATGCTGCTGGATAAGTTTTTCTTAATCCACTAGGCAACTGTTGAAAATTTTTTTCACATTTTATGGAAGCTGAGAGCATCATGGTTACGAGTATCAGCAAAACATCCGATTGGTTGCTTCCCGTCTCGGGAAACAGGTAAGAAGAACACTAAGTTTCCTGAGAAAAGAAGCAATAACAGAGGATGAACATGTAAACAAAATGGGAGATCACGTGCTCGTCTTGGAATAAGCATACAGACATTAACGTTTGTGCTCAACGATAGTGAGAGACTAGAGAACAACATCTGGTTCTCTTCTCTCCCACTTCCGTTGCATGGTCTTGCAGCAACACATTACTTGACATTGAAACATGCTCCCTTGAATTTTATTAAGGTAATTTTTTAACATTGTCATTTTTTTATTTTTTGAAATGTGGATAAGAAAATTCTGAAAATGAATGAATGACCTTCCAATCTCATATTTATGACGACACCAGATTTTTGAAATTTTTGTGACCGGAAAGAGATTGGTCCGTGGAATTGTTTTTCACACAGCTCGATACCGACGGAACATGTGTTACTGCCCGTTTCCCACACACAGTCCGGCCGGCGGGCAAACTGGGTAGGCAGAAGTGGTCCTGTACGACACAGAGAAAGTGAATATTTCATTAATATTACGATAGGGTATATCCTCGGTCGATATATGTCTCCTGAGACAAACTCATTATTTAAAAAAAAAAAAACTGTAGAATCCGTTTTGGAATAGAACACAGGTTTTCAGCTCCACACCCTTGTAGCCTTACCCGCTACGGCAGAAGCGCATGCACACTCAATCGGCAGTCGAAAAAGTTTGTGTCCTCGTTTGCTTTGAAAATATGCGTCTGCAGACGCCAAATATGATGATGAAAACAGATCAGTTGTCAATTATCTGTCGACCCCGTTAGTTTTGAGTTGATTGCGTGTCATCAACTTTAGGGGTGGTTTCTCAAAAACAGGAGGGGTGTACACAAGCGTTCCTCACATGAGTTTGTACACAAGCGAGATGCCAAATATGAGCCGAATTTGTTGGCCGTGTCTAAGGCCTAGAAGTCAGTGAGTCGCTATGGCCTCCGACACGCCGACATCGGTGGCCGATGTACTGTACATGGACCTGCTTTGCTGCGGTGATGCGCCGCGACTTGGTCCCATTACCCAACGATATGAAACATAAATCAAATGCACTTACGCAGGACTATCCACAAAAAAGAGACACAATGATAAACACAGAGTAAGTGTACCTTAAAACATTCAACAAACCAAAAAAACAAAAGTCAACTTCAACACCAAGACGGTGAGACAACATTTTTGGACACTACGAAGGAAACCACTGGACATAAAGCTTTCCCCTGAAAATAGTCGTTACAGCAACTTTCCGGAAGTTGTCCAATTAGTTCAGCAAGTCCAATATAATCACAAAACAATGAATCATTAAATATTTTCAGGATATCAAACGTTGTTCGCTGCACAAGAAGTATCGTCTCGTTTCTCATTTGCCCTTCCGGCAGACGGGACATAGATTATTTTCTGTTAATATGAATACATGATTTCCCAAGTAATCACTACCGATGGACAACGGGCTTAAGTTTGAGGCTAACTGGATGGAACAATTAAGAAAAAAATGGACATTCTCGTACAGCAAGAACGGAAAGCAACATATACAATGTGACCAGGGCTGGAGTTCTTTTTCTACAGTGAGCCTACGATGATGTTGTTTCAAGAGTAAGAAAGAAAGAAATGTCATTTTGCTAAAGAAAACTATCATGTCATTCGATGAAAGGAAATAGAAAAACCAAGTTACATCTAAAATGATCACTCTGGTTGAATCTGACTCATCGCAAACACGAATGTGTAATCCGAGTAAGTTCGCTATGAGCCTTCTAATGTCACTGGAGAGACTTTGACACCATGCTATTTATTCCTAAGTTGTAGAAGAGAATGTGAGTACACTTATTTACATCCATCAAAAGATACATATACGCATTTGTAAAGATATGAGCCCTTAACTGACAGTCGTAATTTCTTGCGAAAATTGGGCGTTTCGGTGTTTGCTGTTTATCTGCCGCGTGAGTATGTCATCCGATGTCATTAGTGCTGTTCAGTATATATTAGAACTGTGCATTATTACTAAAGGCACTTATTAAATCGATGCAGCACTCTGCTATTGCAAGACTGCAAGATTGCTACTGCAAGACTGCCTCCGAGGTCTTTTAGCTAAACTAAAGTGGTTTGAAACTGAAAATTATTCTTTTTATAACTGTAATACATTTAGCACAGTCATTTTCCGGGGTCATCAGGTTGTTTCCTACATTAATATTCTGATTTCAACAAATACTTACATATATATACACCATCAATATTGTCACGTCGTAATCACACTCATGTCCAAATCCGAAAAAAGGTTGTTAATGAAATACTTCACCTAGCATTGATAGCAGATTTATACCGACACCCAGAACAGAACTGATCTCCTGATTATGCAAACATAAAACATTCCAGAAAGCTTGCACTTACACACACATCGAGTATTCCAGAATACACAGACATTATAAACTTAAGATATTCCAAGAACTTCCCAGAAATGATCAATACTAAATAACTGGTAATTTCTGGTGTTCAGGTTTGAACTGGCGGCCCACAATGCGCCAGCCAGCGATGTCAATGACCACACCTCTGTGCATGCAGCGCAAATGATGGCATTGTTTCTTTTTCTGAAAAAACAGAGACAAAATGTTTCAGGAGTCCTCACTGAAGACGACTACAGGACCCTGGCTCCAGATCCAGATCCTCTGTATGGTGGCGCTGGCGGACCTCATATTGTTACATCTTCTTCACTATAATGAAATCGAAGGTAGCCTATCCCGTCGAAGCTTCTCTCTTGCCGAGTGGGTCTTCAGTTTCCTTCAAACTCCCATCGTCGATTTGCGGCTCTGCATTGTAGTAAGTCTTCACAGTAGAACATCGACAATGTCTCCCCGTTTTTGTCTTCATGATGAAGGGTCATAATTCGTAGTTTCATATGTGACGTCCGACTGGCGGCGAAGGACATGATAAGGTCCACAGTTAAACATCAATGTACGTTGACATCATGTCTGCCGACATCTTATTAAAGCGTTTTGTGAGACCATTCATCTATGTGTGGTAGGCAGTTGTCATCCTGTAGGTAATGTAGCAGTATGACAGTACCTCTGAGACTAGTTTCAACTACAAAAGTTTTCCACGATTCGAGATCATCACACTGGGTGCTATATGGTTCTGCAAGTAACTTTACAATTTACGGAGTTTCAACTATGGGCACAGCCCTGGTGACAACATAATGGGTAAGATAGTCAATGCTGTCTACTATCCATTAGTTCTCTCTCTGAAGGTTCAATGATGTCCTCTTGCAACATCTTCTCCACTTCCTCCTGTATTGTGTGTCGTTCAGTCAGCAACAGTGTACATGAGCGCTGGCTAATTTGTGAATGGTCCCTAGCGTTGATATTGTGCTTTACCACTGGCTGATTGCTATGTCTTTTCTGCCATACGGATTTTAAAGTACCCGAAAATTGATGCAGAACGACTATCACTAACCGATGTTGTTCCTCAGTCAGGCAGCATCCTATAAGCAGTTCCGTAGTAGCTTCCCCCCTGCGTTGTGTGTAGTGGTACTGAAGCACGGTTCTTCGTTTATGTCACTAAGCTGTCCTTCCTGGACTGTTTCAATTGTCTCTACGCACATACCTTTAGGGATGAGCTGTAGCTGCTTATGATAACTGGTGATACGAAGTTGTCCTCGACCACCTACAACGCTGGCATGCAGATTTATTTGTAAACCTAAGCAGCTTTTGGCAAACGACAAAGCTTCACATTTTAACTGACCACCTCGAATGACGACTGAATCTTGTCTCTTTAGTGATTATGGGATAACAACGTCTTCAACAGGAAACAACAGCCTACAGCTGCTTTTGTTATGTGTGCTTGTTAGAACAGCTTCGTCAGTCTGGGACTCTGATCTTCCACAGCCTGCGAGAACTCCGTTCCGATAGTAACAATTCGGCTACATTCTGTTAAAAACAACAAATTAGAAAGTCTGTGTTCTGTCATTGATAGTTATTCTTGCAATACTTGTTCCTATCAACTAGACATGTTTCCCATTTGCGACTTTCGTCACAATAACTTTCATATTACGGAACGTAGCATTCTTTAGGTGATGGTAATAAGTATCTGACATTACTGAAAAGTAAGGCCCTGAATCGACTAGCGCCCAGATAGGATGGGTGTCAGCCACAATATCAATGTTATTTCTTGACGTCTTGGTGACTGTCGTCCACAGAGGATTTGCATCAGTGGCGCCCTTACCGCCGTAAATGGTCGCCAGCAGATGCCGCGTGACTGTTTCCTCTGTACGGCGATGGGGAATGGTTAAGACGTCTTGAGGAAACATCTCGTCCAGGGTACGGTGATGGTCTTCGTTCCACAGGCTGCTTGTAATAATCTGAATGGCGTGAATAGAAGTGTTATGATGGTTTAAGTCTAGGAGCGTAGTAGTCGCCTTAAATTCGTATTTTTTCAGTGCAGTAGCGTACGATATGTCTCGAGCTCCACAGCGGAAGAAATTGTGGTCTTTTCCTCTGTCTTACCTATGTCTGACCTTCTGCGGGGCCTTATCCTTGAGGCAAGAGTTGGTTGTACCAGCGTTGGTAGGGTGCTGGGATTAAGACGAAGTTGGTGGGGTCCATTCTTCGTAGCACCTTCGGATGGTGGCGAAGATTGGCGCAAAATATCGATGCACCTCTTCTTCAACATTCTCTGTTACCTGTTGATGCATAAGGTCGGCATTCAAGGCTGCTATCTCTTGCTTATTCGGTCTGAGAGTTCTGATTGCCATAAAATGCTGTACGAGGTATGGCTATAAAATAACGGGACTATTGTTGTAAAACTTTTGATTTGAAAAACATATTTAGTTACCGTCACCCTAAATACACTCCCTTGCCATATCCCTAAAACGCTCCGTGCGAATTTTCCGTTGATAGAAACAGTGCTGGAAGTCATCCTGCGTGAGCTCCTTGATGATGCGTTCCGCTTTTTCTTTCAAATCTTCTCGTTCCTTATAGCTGAGAGTGGGCATTGGAGAGTAGAGAAAAGTCACACGATGTTAGGTCAGGAGAATAAGGTGGGTGGTCTAACACTAGGATGCTGTACTTCGCTAAAAACCTTTTAACAGACAACGCTGTATGAGCCGGTCCGTTATCTTGTTCTTCCATAATTTGGGTCTTTTTTTATTTTCTCACGAAGTTCAACAAGAACCTCAAAGTAGCAGCGTCGATTAATTGTTTGACCTTCAGGAAGTCAGTGAAAGTACATAATTCCATGAATGTCGAAGAAGAAGCAGACGTCATCGCTTTGAATCTTGATTTGCAAATTCGAACTTTTTTCAATATCTGTGAAAATAGGCCCTTCGACTGCATGGACCAGCGCTTAGTTTCTGGATCATAAACGAAAAAACAAGATTCGTCGCATCTCTCTCTTTCCAAGAAATTAGGATCATTTTCATGGTATTCGAACTGTTAGTACAAACATTTTCACGAGGTTCTTTTTGTTAGGTCGTGAGAACTTTCGGCACCAGTTTCACACACCCTTTTTTCATGACAAAATGATTATGTAAAGTTTACCTCACGCATTCTTTGTCAGTTGCTACAGTTTCAGCAATCGATAAAATATTCAACTGACGGTCAGATCGAATCAGATTGCCTATTTTTTCCATATTTTAATCCGTTTTTGATGTTAAAGGTCGTTCTGGGCGTGAGCGAACTTCAACATCTTTTCGGCCATCTTGGAAACAACTGAACCATTCAAAAACTCGCGTACCTGATAAACCTTCTTCAGCATACACTTATTTCAATAAAAGATAGATTTCAGTAGCAGTTTTTCAAGCTTCATGTGAAACGTCATGAAAATTCGTTGCACTATTATTACACTTATCATTTTTCGGGCCAAACGAAATAACTGCTCTTACACAACGAAGGCCACGGCCACACTGATTCGTCTATACACACCAGAGATGATCCATTCGACTTAGAAAGCTTCACGCTTCAAAGCTATTAGTCGCTCATCTTTGGCGTATGCGTATTTACTCTGTGACATCATCAGTCCCGTTACTTTATAGCCACACTCTCTCTTCCACTACCCGACACATGAGAGAGGCGTGGTCGAGATTGTCTTCTACAATTGTTACAGGACCACATTCGGAAGTCGGTCATACTTATTTCGTCACTTTCTCTTCTGTTGCACGCCTTCGACGCATTGGCACCTCTTGATTAGTTCCTCGGTTGCTGCGGCATCCTTTACCAGAAGAGCTAAGTACATGACTTCGATAATTCCATTCATCAAGTGTGAGATTTTGTCAGCTTCTGCCATATTTGGATATACAATGTGGAATCAGGCCCAAACACTCTGTATGTAATACTGTGTATTCTCCCCACAAAATTCCGACCTGTTCTTCAAATATTATTCCGGAAAACAGACTTTTTGCTGATTGTCGCCAAATGTTTTCTTCAATTCGCCAAACATTTTCTTAAGTTCAGCATGGGACTTGTCACAGCTACTGAGCTTCTCTTCATTGTTCTCGAACCACGGTTGGGCTGTGCTGTCCAAATAAAAGTACACATTTGGCAAACAATCACGGCCTCCCAGATATTGTACTTGGGGCTTCTGTCGAATCCTTTAAGTCATTTCGTCAGGTCCTGACCAGAATCCCCAGAGAACACTGATGGATGCCTGAAGCGCAGCTGACTTACTGTTGGCTTGGGATCAACTGGCCTTCTGAACATACAAACCATAGGAGCCACGTACTGGTTGTCGTACCGTTCCTGTCCATGTAGGCGAGAGCGTCTACGTTGCCTAATTGCAGTCACTGTGATTTAGATGTTCTGAAGTACCCGGCGTCTCCACAAAACAATGTCACTTCGTAACCACACTGAAGTCCAAATCCGAAAGCGGAGTCGTCAGTTAAATGCAACACATAGCACTGAAAGCACGTTTACTACTGACACCAACGTATAGCCAGAACAAAATTGACCTGGATGGAGATTGCAGCTATTTATACAAACTTCGAATATTCCAGAATTATGGGATTTTTGCAAGTATCGAATTTTCCGGAATATACAAGCATTACAAACGTAAAATATTTCAAGAACCTGCTGGAAATGATAAATACGAAATGACAAACAGCTGCTTGCGGTCGGGTCTGAACAGAAAACCTACATCTCGCCAGTCAGCGGCGCTACCCACTGCACCACAATGCATACTCCACTGGTTGCAGCTATATAGTTGTACTAACTATCGATCAAAAAGATAAATAGGCATATTCACTTCAATGGCGAAATATGCAGCAGTGCCAGGAGACAAACAGCTTTGTTCTCATGAAACTCGAATTATGCTGCGCAAGAAAAAGGTGCACTGTAATATTCGACATAAATATCATATAAACAGATTCTCTAAACTTCAGTGTCGCTGTCATATAATGCCGAGTGTCGTCCCAGTTTGATGTTTAACGTTGACATAAGTCAACCCTTTCTTAGCAAGTTCTTTAGATTTTGGCCGGAAGTAAACCGTTCGTTCCTCGAAATACGTCGTTAAGCTGCGAGCATTCTACTTGATTTTAATGAAACCTACCATCGATCTTGATAGTCATTTAACAATTACTTTTAGACTGTGAAAATTTTGAGTGGTAAAGTAAACGATAGAATAGATTTTATTTTCATTTTAAACATTCTTAGAATAAAAATTAGAAATCGTGTAGGAGTATCACAGAAGAAAAATACTACGCTTGCCAAACATTTGTGTGTCAAGTTTCAGCAAAACACTAGCGTGCAAGCAAAGGAGTCGTAGCTGAAAGATAACAAATTATTTCCATCAGTGAACCAATGAACTCTAAATAAAGATGCACATTGCGACAATTTAGCAGAAATGTAGTTCATGTTCCACAGTAGATCATAACTGTACAAAAATGTGAATGAATTCGTCTCATTCCTTCCTTGGTGAGTTCAAATAATAAATGCATTTACATAGTCTGACAGGGCCACGCCGACGGAAATTTCTCTGACTGTGACTGCTCAGTTTCGATGTTCTGATCCCCTTGGGAAATCAATTTGTCTTCTCTTTCTGCCGCTGGGATTAAACTCGTAACTCGTTCCTAACGTCGTTACAGTTCCATCCGTGTTGTGTGTCCTGCGCTGGGCGCTGGTTTCAGCGCTTTGTCACTGTCGCAGAACTTACGGCAGATACTTAGTGAAGTATATGGTGGAAACTAAATGTAGCGTGTGTTAGGTATGGTTAAAAATAGTTATGGAATTGCGTGCTAGGTAATTTGTAATACACATGCGCTCTAATGACTCCTGAAAGTGAGCAGTAGTGATCAGATTAACCTGCAAATCATATCCTTCCCCGAGGATCTGCAAATCGAAGAGACGCTGTCTACAGCAGAACCTGCAAATTCTATCCTCCCCCGAGGATCTTGCAAATCAAAGAGACGCTGTTTACAGCAGATAGACATTTCTAAAACTTCAAGAGCCCGAAGACTGCGCACATCTTTTCACCAATATGTGGATGGAAATGCAGGACCGCAAAGCACCAGTCTGTCACCGGCAGAAGGAGAATAATTTTTTTTTTTTTTTTTGCTCGCCTAGCCATTGTCACGCTCCGGTAACCTGAAAGACTTGCCATCGCAGTGATAATTACACACCCCCTCAGTCCCCATCCCGCCACCCCGATTCCCAGGACACAACGTTCTTCCAAGAGGGTATTGCACGAAGTCTGTTTACCTGAACACCCCCACCAGCCAGGTTTGCTTGGGACTACGAGGGAGTGAGCTATTCCACGGTGAAAAAAGTTCATTGAACTACCAAAGAACGTGCTTAGAGAAACTTGAAGATGTTTAGATGATCACCTGTAATATGTGGGGCCAAACATAAAGACGCTAAGGATAAGCAGTAGACTTTCCGGAGGGCCGATCGGAGGGCTTCACCGGTTCGTCTGACGCGGGAGCTATTCGTGAGCCAGATGCAGACGCTCATCCTGTCCCAGAGGAACGCTCGGCCTGCAACATCTGTGCACTCACAGAGGGTGGGATTATTGATATTTGGGAGCTTCAATGTCAAGTGCGTAATGGGGTCCCTTAGCGATATGGGTGTTAAGGGGGGGAAGAAATTTAGTACGCACTCCGTGTGCATACCGGGAGGAGCCACAGATGCTGGATACCATGAAGAACGTAGGGTGCAGCCGGCTGCGAGTGGTCTCTCATGTCAGTACTAACGATGTAGGTCGCTTTAAATCAGAAGAGGTTCTCTATGATTTCGAGGGGCTAGCTGAAGTGGTAAAAGATGGCTAGTCTTGCTTGGGAGATCACGGCAGAGCACACCATCTGTAGCATTGTCGACAGGACCGATTGCTGAGCTTTGGTGGAGAACCGAGTGGATTGTCTTAGCCAGATGCTACGATTTGTGTAGTTCGTATATATATCTCGACTTGCGCCAT
Organism: Schistocerca americana; assembly: GCF_021461395.2. Taxonomy (NCBI): domain Eukaryota; kingdom Metazoa; phylum Arthropoda; class Insecta; order Orthoptera; family Acrididae; genus Schistocerca; species Schistocerca americana. The sequence goes on along the minus strand of NC_060119.1, from coordinate 710,153,383 downwards.
AGAATGGAGGGGGGACTGGGGGTTCCGGGTTCCGCTTAAAAGGTCAGGTGTCCGTTACTCGGATGCGTCGGCTACACGGGTAACGAGGAGTGTGCGGAAGGGACTGGGCGTTTTTTTAAGTTAGGGGGTCTCGGAAAATTCCAGAAACGACGTCAGTCTCAAAGGGCGCTGGAAGAGGGTACACATAGCAACGATCAGTATTGTTGTTGTAAATTGTCATAGCTAATAGAAAGTACTGAAGCTCAAACCGTTACAGACGAAAATGTGGCTAAAGCCAGAGGTAAGATTATCCGCAATTTTTAGAAAGGACCTAACCATGTTCAGTAACAATAGATTAAATACAATTTGTAGCGGCGTAATTGTTGCTGTTAGAAATGATTCACCTTTTAGCGAAATTGAAGTAAATAATTCCTGTGGGTTATTATACTTAGAGGTTGTATTTGACAACTGGAATAAACTGATAACTGGTTCCTTTTTACCGACCCCCTGATTCAGATGATTCATTTGCTGAATAGATCAAAATACTTTAGTACCATCTCCCACATGTACCCCAAGCAAACGGTTTTAGTTGATGGTGACTTCTATCTACCCTCGATATGTTGGCGAAAATAAGTGTTCAGCGTTGGTGGTAGGTATAGAGCACCGTCAGAAATTGTAGTAAATGCTTCCTCCCAAAATTACTTTAAGCCTTTGGTTCAGGGGCTCATTCGAAGAGCAAACGACACCGAACTTTCCCTCTAAGCAACAGATAATCCTGAGCAAATAGACAGCATCATGACAGACACAGGGATTAGTGACCACAGAATGTTGTATTGAGACTGATCATCGTAACATCCAGATCCACCAAAACTAAACGGAAAATAAATCTATTTAAAAAACGCAGATAAAAGTTCTCACGACGCCATTCTAAGAGACAGTCTCCACTGCTTCCCAACTAACTATGTAAGTGTACAACAGGTATAGCTTAATTTCAAAGAACTAGCATCTGAGTCGGCTGAGGTATTTCAACCGAATAAATTAATAAATGATGTAACGTCCACCCATGGTACAAAAAACAGGTCAGAACACTGTTGCAGGCGCAATGGAAAAAGCATGTCAAAGTTAACACAATATTTCCAAAATGGGCGATGTTTTACTGAACCTCGAAAGCTAATGCGGACTTTAGTATTAGATGCTTTTAGTAGCTTCCACAACGCAGCTCTGTCTCGAAGTCTGACAGAAAATCCAAAGAGACAATACACCAGTTGCAAGCCACCGACAATACCATCACTTCGCGATAACAATTGTAATATTACCGATGACAGTGCTGCTAAAGCAGAATTATTAAACACAGTTTTGCGAAATTCTTCCACTAAACAAGACTAAGTAAATATTCCAGAATTCGAATCAAGAACAACGGTCAACATTATTAATCTAAAGGTATATATCCTCGGTGTAGCGAGGCAGCTCAAAGCACTTAATAAAGGCCAGTCTTGCGGTCCAGACAGCATACCAGTTAGGTTCCTTTCAGAGTACGCCGATACAGCAGTCACATACTTAGCAATAACATACAACCGCTCTTTCGACGATAAATCCATACCAAAAGAGTGGAAAGTTACACAGGTCACACCAATATTCAAAAAAGGAAATAGGAGTAAATTGCAGTAGTTTAAAGAAAAACGCCTTTTGGATACTGCAACTTACGTTTTCTTTTATTTAACTTGTACACCCAGAAGCGTTTCTCATTACTTACGATGCATCTTCAGTAGGTATCCTGAATATAACAAGATTTTTTCGTTTGCACATGAAGGTTATCGTTTAGCACATATAGATTATTGATTTAAAAGACTTCATTGAAGTTGTTACAATAAAATGGATAGGTATTTACAGATCAATGACTAAATCATTATTTGTAACCTGAACGGCTTTCTCACATGTGGCAAACTGTTTGAAAGCTAGCAGTTATCCTTGTGGTCACTGTTTTCGAAATATAATGCTGTAACTGCCTTTTTTGTATCCATATGGTCATTCATTTTTTGTAAGTTTTGCCAACTTTTCAGGTTTTGCTTTCAACTGTTTTTTGCTTGACTGTATCCGTGTTGATGAAAGTTCAGTGTGAAAGTGTGTGTATGTGTGTGTGTGTGTGTGTGTGTGTGTGTATGTGTGTATCTGTGTGGGTGAGTGGGTGGATGGGTGTACGCCTATGTATCCTCCTAATTTATTATTTATTTATTCTTTGTTATTTAGTTGCATACTTTAATCTCTTTTTACTTCCTTTCATTTATTGTTATTGTTTTTCCTTTTCCTTCTCCATTTTTACACTTAGAAGAGAAATGGGATTTGTGATCATCTATTTGGGTTTCTGTCTATTATATGATCAGTCAGTGTAAACAGTGAGTAATTAGTCATATTTACTTCGTCATTTAGTAGTAGCTTCTTTTTCGCCGTTGTTTTGTATATGTGATAATTTTCTTATAATGTCTTTTCATGTTTTTTTCTCTTGTAGTACTTTTTTGATTATTTTCGCGTAAAGGTCTTCTATTTTATAGGTTTCATATAGTAATTTCAACATGTGTCCTGCAAGTTTGTAAGTGAGAGCTTTCTTAAGATTGACAATGGGTCTTAATGGAATGTTTGGTTTATGGATATTTGGTTGGCACTGTAGTGTGTGCAGTAGGATTAATCTGCAATAATTTTCCCTTTTCTCTATCATCTAGTGCGTAGTCTATATTTTTTAAAATTTACAACAGTTTGTTGGATCTGATGTCAGTTTTTTACATTATTTTGCGACATGAACTCCAGTGTTTTGTCAATATGTTGTGGTTTGTCCATAAGGACAACTGCGTTTCATTTGTTGGCTTGGGAAATTTGCAGTGAAATTTTGGAACATATACTATGTTCAAACATTAAGAATTACTTTAAGAGTAGCAGTCTATTGACACATAGCATTGAATCAGAAAATATCAATCTTCTGAAGCACAACTAGCTCTTTATTCACATAAAGTAAATAAAGTAATGAGATACATTGACCGGGGGTCTCAAATTGATTCCATATTTCTAGATTTCCAGAACGCATTTGACAGCATTCCACACAACAGACATCTAATCAAACTCGATGCTTACGCAGAGCTGATTCAGTTGTGCGGCTGGATCCGTGATTTTCTGTCAGAAAGGTCACAGTACGCAGTAAACGACGGAAAATCACTGGGTAAAACAGAAATGATATCCGGTGTTTGCCAAAGAACTTTTGTTCCTAATCTCTATAAAAAATTTAGTAATCAATCTGAGCAGCCTTCTCATATATTTTGCAGATAATACCGTTATTTACCGGCTATTACAGTCATCAGAAGATCAAAACCAATTTCGTACTGGCTCAGACACGATATCTGTATGGTGCGAAAAGTGCAAATTGTCTCTCAATAAGGAAACGTGTGAGGTCATCCACACGAATGAGGAAAAAAAAAATAAGCTGAATTTACACGACAAATCACACAAATTTAAAAGCTGTCAATTGAACTAAATACCTAGGAATTACAGTTATGAGCAACACAAATTGGAACGACCACATACACAATGATATGGGGAAGGTAAACGAAAGACTCTGTTTTGTTTGCAGAACGCTTAGAAGATACAAAAGGTCTGCTAACGAGACTATCTACACTATGTTGTACCTCTTTTTCTGGAGTTCTGTTGTGCATATGGGATCCTTTTCATATAGGATTGACGGGAGACCCCGAAAAAGTGAAAGGAATGGCATCTCGTCCTGTATTATCGCGAAACAGGGGAGAGAGAGTGTCATGGATATGATTTTCAAGTTGGGTTAGAAATCGTTAAAACAAAGTCGTTTTGTGTTACGGCGAGAACGTTTCGCGAAATTTCAGTCACCAACTTTCTTCTCTGAATGTGGTATTATTTTACTGTTGCCATCTATAGATAGATAAATAATCATCATAACGAAGTAAGACAAATCAGAGGTCATACAGAAAGATTTAAGTGTTAATTTTTCCCACTCGCTCTTAGAGGGTGGAACTGTAGGGAAACAGTCTGAAGGTTGTTCGGAGGATCCTCTGCCAGGCACTTAAGTGTGAATTGCACAAAGTGATGTAGATGCAGGTGTAGTAGGGGTGTATATTAACAACTTCAATTATTGGCGAGAATACAGAATACTCCCTCGTCAATAGCACAGTAACCATGAAAATTGTCTGTGCAAAGGATACAGGAAAGGGGTTTTGACCTCTTCAAACGGCAATCTCGTTTCTATTGGAGTTGCAGACAAGCTTTCACTCCGTGTATTTTATCCCTGTTCCCTTCATAATTTCAAAGCGTGTATTCCTGTCAATTCTGTCACAACGGTATTAGTAGTAAATATGCAAATTACAAACACTATAAATGTATGTTTATCTTTCTCCAGTCTATCTTGTAAGACTGCCTCGCGTGTTCCTACACTTCTCAAATCAATGTCGGTTCCTACAGTCTTTCCATTCTTCTGTAAATAAATATTTCATGACAGTATTTTCTAACAACGTTAACTGTTGGTTCAGTAACATTTATATCTAACACCACATGCCGTCTTTGGAACTGGAGCTATTTAATGCCTCTTGATGTTTGAGGGTATTTCGCTGTCACTTAAATCTGGTATACCAGGTGGAATAGTTTTGTCGTGGCTAGTTCTCCCAAGGATATCAATACTTCTGAGGGAATTTCAACTGCTAAAGGCCCTTTTCTGAACTTAGGTATTTCTATGTTCTGTCCAATTCCACTACCAGTATCATATCTCCCAACCCATTTTCACCTTCATCTACTCCCTCTCCATTCCCATAATATTGAGGCAGGCACACTTTTACTTAGTACACACACAACAAATACACATTCACATACAGTAAGCTTCATAAATTTTGTCCGGGGCATAACGTTCCAGAACTAAATTAAAAATAGTTCCCAACTCCCAGCTCTAAGAAAGGTTTTCGAGAATCTTTACTTGGTTGTAATGCAAATTCCTGAACCGGAAATCCCATATCAAATGGTCCCAGTTAGATTTTCCTCTGCCTCGCATCCAGCTCACCTGTTATTTGGCTGAAAAGTTCCTTACTCTTCACTGGGTCGTTATTCGAACAACCCACTGTACCTTTATGGGTAGCGAATGAAAAATAGTAAAAAAATCATTAATACTGTTTTCAAATTCGGTTCTTTCGAATAAATCTTCTGTACATGTCCCTCCTCTTTCTGTCTTCCAGTCTTTGATTAGTATTGGCTTAGCATCTGAACTCTTTATATTCTTACAAGTGTGTCTCTTTTCTCCAAATCTTTCTTTAACTTTCCTGTTGGTGACATCAATCGTTTCCCTAGTCATGTTTGCTTCTACAGACTTCCATTTGTCCTCTAACCATTTGTACTTAGCCACTGAACATTTTCTGTCAGTCTCATTTTTTTACATAGTTTTGTCTTTCACCTGCTTCATTAGCTGCATTTTCACGATTTTTTCTTTCGTCAAAAAACTGTATATCTTGTGTTGTTCCAGAATCGCCTTTAAACTTTGTCTCTTTACCTGTCTGATTCTCTGTTTCCTCCACTATTTAATGTTTCAAAGCTACCCTTTCGTCTTCCATTGGATTCCTTAGTTCTGTGTCATTCAAATGTGTCTCATTCTCTCTCTGAAACTCTCGACAACGTCTGGTTTTTTCAATTTATCCAGGTACTAGCTCCTTAGTTCCCTATCCATCAGTAATTTCTTTATTTCTGGTGTGAAGTTCATAACAAGTAAACTATAATAAGAGTCCACATCTACCCCCTGCATGCGATTTACAGCTTGATAGTCAGTAACTACCAAACACAAATTAAAATGTAGTGTGCTGTGAATAACAGTTCACTTACGGAAGAGAAACAATTGACAGCATCTTACCGTAGTATTCAATACATGAGAGGACAGCGCCTGAATATCACATACATGTACTTTTAACATACTGCATTTGAAGTTGCAAAGAAGGACTTAGATGAGACAAAAACTTATGATTGTAAAGCTGCATCAGAAGACGATACCTTTCAAATCTCGTTCTCTTTCATTAGTTATTGTTGTTGTTGTCTTCTTCTTCTTTTCCAGTCCAAATGACACTGTATTTATTTGACCGGGACTTCAACGGTATACAGCTACTGTAAATGACGATTGGGAAAATGTGCATTCCAAAAATGACAGACATCTCCACAATTCCTCACAAATTGGGTTTCTCGATACAATTCTGCTGCCACTTGAAACGCCAGACTTTTTGCATTTGTTCTCTAGTCACTCCTTCTTAGCCATTTTGCATTTACTGTCACTCTCAGTTTTTAAACCGCATTCTCTTTCATCTGCCTCGTTTGCTGTATTTTTATATTCTCTTCTTTCGTCAAAAAAATTTATATCCCTTGTGTTGTTCCAGAATCGCTAATAGGCCTTACCTTTTTTTTATCCTCTGTTGCCTCCACTTTATCCTCTGTTGCCTCATCTTTCAAAGCTACATGAAAGTAGACCAAAGGGGACAATGAAAATATTAAATGAAAACCACAGTCGAAGTAGTAACAACCAAATACTTACGAAAAATATTGCAGAAATATCGTATGTCATACATGTCTTGAGATACATGTCTTAACAAAAAATAAAATAAATGAACTGTCACTAGAATATGGAGACATTAGATAAATCAACTTTAACGGAAATGTGACCAAAGAGGAGATTAACATGAGGACCGAGTGTAAAAGTAACATCAAGCTATGTACAAGCAGAAAACAAAGCAAGTCAAAGATTTTAAAAGTCAAAGAAGAATAACATGCTAAGTCGAAGGATGCCGTCTTTATACGATTATGTGATTATCATATCACATTGTCTAAATATGTATAGTTCTAATTGCAATTCATATTTCACAATGATAAGAAGAAAATAAAGTATAAAATTACATATATATATGAATTAATGAACATAAAAACAACAAAATGGTTTTCAACATTTCAGTAAGTGGTATACAAAATTAAATGGTATACAAAATTATGTGATTACACAAAATATGTAAGTCTGTCAACTAGTGTAAAAGGCAAATATTCAATAAATACAAAAATAGTAGATAGACTGCATAATTTTGTCATCAAATGCAAAAACAGAAAATAAATATATGGCATGAAGACGAAATGATCTAAAATTGTAAGAACGCAACAAAAAGCCACTAATCTGAAAATATCATGTAGCAAAAAATTTGTGAGGGACATGCTAAAAACACGAACCTCTAACGAGTTGGTCAGAAAAATAATTCTTTAGACGGATACATCGAAGAAAATTCGGAAGCCAAGAGTATAATCTAGCGAAAATTTGATGAAGAACACATTAGGAACAAAGATCTCAACTACACCATATTCAGAACTTAAGTTTTGAAACAGAAGAAATTTATTGAAGGAGTCACAATACAGAGAAAATTGTCATATAATTGATATAGCTTGTCTATGTATAATTAAGGACAAAAGGTAAACTGAGAAGGGAAAGAGGTGGTGATGGACAATAGGATATAAAATGCTTGCACTGTCTTAAAGAAATAGGACTTCATGGAAGGCGGGGGGAGGAAGGGGGGAGATGTAGAGGCGAGGGCGGTGGTTGTAGATAGGAGGAAGGGAAGAGTGTAATTGAGGGCTTACAAAATCATACGTTTCTTGACGTTTGTACCCGCCTAAGCAAAATGCCCTATTTATAACTTCTTAGCAGACTGTCACATAAACATGTTTTCTTTCTACTGTATTCACGTTTGGTATTGCTATGCTAGACAGTGGTTCCTCTCTTGCTAACCCTATCATAAAACAGCTTTAAATGGTTTTGCAATCAAGCTACGTTCTACAAAACGAATTTTTGTGAATGGACTATTTTTGCTTCTTCCACACTTCGGGGCTGGAGACGAGTGAATATGACTGTTGTTAAGGAGTTCTGCCCCCATATGATTTGTCATACTTTTTGTTTTTACAGGTAGTTTTCTTGCTCCAAGACGCCAGACCCCTCCAAACACTTCGCCCCTTCCTGCCGTGGATGACCTGCTTTTCATCGGGTGCCCCACCCCGACAATGGCCGGCCATGGCCGTCGCCCATTGTAGTGAAATCTGATGCACTTACTCAACTAAACTGCAGATATCTTTTTGTCCAAATATCTGAGTAATATGCGGTTTGCACCAATCAGTTGTAAATTAAATAGAGGTCATATTTAAGAGGTGTTCCACCATAATTACCTCTCTTAGTCTACTTTTTCGGTTACGTAACATTGGATTTAGAAAATGAGTATCGTCAGTGAGAAAGGAGATTGCTGCCATGTCCCGTACTTCCTCATTTGTTGATCATGAAATAACCACAGTCATATAGTGTGTTGGAGGTACAAGTGGAGATATTTCTACTGACGACTGAGGACAGTACACTGAACAACATAACATCAGCATTTACTTGATTTGAAAACTAATAATTATAGCTATTACGAGTAGAATGTGTTTAGGTTAGTTAGTACATCTAAGTATGTAAGGGACAAGAAAGTCATTAGTGTTTACTTTCCCCTGGGCTGCATATTAGGAAGTGTGGGCAAGTGAATGAAAAACGGATAATCTATACAGACTGGTGTAATCTGCTTCTTGTTGAGTTACGACCATGCATAAAACATCAGGTATGTGACGTTAGACTATTAGGTACAGAGAAAAAACAAATAACCCTGTTAAGTGGGTACAGATTAAGGTACAATTGATCATGATATCTGCCCCTATACCCTCAACGCCCTACACATCTTACGGGTTTTGCCGCAATTACCAGATACTCACACTTTGCTGCACTGCCAATCTCAGTAGCTCTCAATCTATCCCAGGCGTTGTTTCTCTATTCGTTATACAGAACTCAGAGAGATTGTATTTAAGGTACTGCACTCTAATTAGGGAGAAGTGTGGTTGAAACTTCAGCCTGGTCCCCCTTGTGTTTATTTTCCGCATGCTCTCTAAACTGCTTCATTCAGATTCCATGATGGTTTCTCTGTCAATTAAGACCCCAGCCAATATCTCCACCTGAGAAACTGCCTTTTCTCTAATTACTTCCATGTCAATCTTACGTTCTACCACACCTATCCTTATTTTCTCCTCAACTGAGTTCCCCGCACCCCAGAAACTCGTTTATTACCGACATGTGCATGTTCTGACTGTGACGTCACTCTCTACAATGCTGTATACAAAAAGAGTGCACAGAATTTTAATGAAACATGAAGCACGCAAGTCGATGTGTAACAGAAGCTGAACGCTAAGCCGAAAGGTGGTCACGCCCTCACCTTGGTCCTAACTTACGTCAAAATGCGCTCGAGTTTTGACACTGTATTTTCTCCGCCGGAAATAAGCTAGAGAATTTATGTCTGCGAAATGCCGTTCGTTGGCAGATCAATACCGGCACAGTTTTCGTGCTGTACTTGCCGTCGAGAGAGCTAATGTAGCCCATCTGACGTGCTTCAGTGACGCTGTTTCGTTGGCGTCAGCAGTGGTTTGGACGTCGTACAGATATTCATACGGGTGAAGACAATCTGCACATCGCACTAGTCAACTCTTCGACTCTACGGTACAGACAGATATTCTATTTGAGATAATAATACTCGCTACAAGAAAGAGGGCTGTGTTTTTTGTACTAGAGTGTTATCTTAGTGGCAGCACATTTCTTGCCGTGTGGTTGTAATTTTAAAACTAATAGTCATATCACACACATGTAGCAACACAGGCCAGTGTGTATGTGGCGTTTAGGGGAGCATACCCACACCAGTTTAAGTGTAAACGGGGCACGTTTTCACTTTCACTTGGCTCACAAAAACAAATAAAACACGAGAACATAAAGAACAATTTGTGACACTGTTCGCAATCAGACTGTGCCCACGATACTGTTCTCTTTAGTTTATGGTGACGTTCTAGCATGAGGATACTAGAATCGGATAAGAAGTGACACGCCAACGATTGCTAGAATAGTGAGATAATGCAAGAAAGAAAACAGAAAACTATTAGTTCAAAAACTTTAAGTCTTCCAGAAATCGAGCGTAAAAGGTTCTTTCTTTTGAAACCTAATATCTCGAAGTGGCTGATTTTGAGTCATATCGCGCTACGCACAAGAATACCATCATCGAATGTAGCTCGAATCTTTAATGTGCTAGGGAGGTGGTGCATATAATGACAGACGCTTGGTCACTTGCACATAGCCATGCCTTTGTCAATATATTGTCGACGTCCCACGATTAGCCCACCAGCCGGGAAACTAATAGGAGAACATGAAGTGCAATAATAATGCGAATGGTTTCGCTGCCATCAGTGCAAACTCTTAATAAACAAAACAACAAACGCAAAATATACTGTTTCCACTTTTTTCCCGTTAATTCCCTTGGCATAACAATAGAGAAAATATCTAGCACCCATAAACAAGGAAGGAACATCTCCGCACACAGGAGAGATAGGTCTTATGGAACTGTTGCTCAACACAGTCCACTCCAAATCTCCTCATGATTTAGTCTCACACATTTGTAACCCCTTCCCGTTCGAACACCCTTCAATCCTTTCCCTTCCTTTTCTCCTCTTTTTCTTCTTGTTTCTCCTCCTCTTCCTATTTTCCTCTCGTACTTCTCCTTTTCCGTGCCCCAGGACACGAGCCCCGGCTGCCATATCCTAGTTACGCCACTGGCTGTGGCTGCGCTTATAACGCGGGAGAAATTAAAAACAATTTACTGTTTTCTCACTATTTAGTAACTAAGCTATAACAAAGTACTGTTCAAATGTAACTGCTGAAATGAGATGTTTGATTTAGGAGGCGGATATTCAATACGGAACTAATGATAATTAATGCCGACCGCAAGAAAAGAAAACACAAAATCGATCAGTCGTACTTTGCCACCAACAAGGTTGAACCGTGGAATTTGCACGACGTGATTCGGCGGCAAACCCGTGAAGACTATTTACAACACATCCGCCGGGAAAGCTTGCAGAGTCACAAAATCGGCAGACCTTTGTTAATTAACAAAGAAAACCAAAAGCCTTTAGTCAAATACTCGAGCTGCTAGTAACAATTACACAGCGAAAGCAAAAAAGTGGAAAACGGTGGCATGCTTATAGCTGGAGCCAAATGACGATAATAATTCTGTCGGCTTCCGTGGACCGCGGACCGTCTTGTGAGAGAGCCTTGCGTGCCAATCAGTAATGGTGCTAATTTGGATCTGTCTCGTGACGGAGTAACGCCACGCGTAGAAGACTTGTCATCCTACAAGCGTACTCAAATCACCTCAGTCAAGCATCTTGGTACCCAGTTATATTGCAGGAATGAATTACTGTCTTAAAATTACAATATTTACGTTTCTGTGTAATATTTTCAACTCTAAATACATAAAATTCCTGTAACAAACACATATTTTAGTCATTTGTAGGTATGTAGAATGCCTTTGGGCACTAAGGCCTTGACAGGAGATACGTTCGTAATACCTCCAACGCTCCGTTTCAGAGAACCGTACTACCCTTCCGGAGAGGGAAAAGTTTGCAATGTATACAGGAGGTCAGTCGAGTCGCCTTAATCAAGGCCTGATTCTGCTGAGAATTTGCCACGACTTGGGCAAGTCACAGCCTACGAAGAGAGGGGGATGTGAGCGAAGGGGGGGGGGGGATGTGTTTCTGTTGGAGGGAGGACCGTGGGTGTGTCCTCTTTGTCAAGGTCTTTCTTGTCCTAGTAGCTAAATATCTGTAGAGACCATCCATTTCCATGAGAGAACGTATCGTTTATGTCCAAACTAAAATTAAGAGTACATCCAAGAAACACACATGGTCCATCAACGAGCGCGTTGGCGGCGACACTCTTCACTGGGATACGATTCTCTTGTCGCCTGTAGTTGTTGTTAGTTCGATGTTCTCTATATTTTTGTAAACTGTTGTGCGACAGCCATTCTTTTTTATTTGTAGGTTCTAAACTGAAGGCATGCACAAAATTTATGTACTGCACATACTGAAATCCAGTTATACGTTTGCCATAGCTGCCGTTAATCTAAACAGGTGAACTGTTCGATACACCTGATAAAGAACGACCTAGAGTTGTACAACACAAAGGTAAAGCTTTCTCAGGCATTCTCCGAATTATAGTGTAATGTCAAGAGTCTGCTGAAGGAATTTCAAGCAGTTAATGGATGAAAAGGAAGCATTCATAAGAAAGCATGTAATACATTATTAGCCGTCCTTTGATTCAGGCTGTTCACGTAAAAAAGGTATTCGCAATTTGGGTTGCATTGTCTCGAAGGCATTTGAAAAGGTTCCAACTATGGAAAACTGAAATGTGTTTTCATTAGATACATATTACATATCTAGTTCCGAATAATTTAATGCAACATGTGTAGTATTTATCAGCTATCCACAAATGGCTGCATGTTTATGTCACATCAGCCCTGTAATACCAACGGCTTAGTCACCAAATGAAATAGTGAATACTTACTTTACACTAACAAGGAAGGAAAAAAGTGTAGAAAATGTTTATACATCTGACTCGAAATGCACTGAGGTGAAAAGAGTCATGGGATAGCGTTATGCACATATACAGATGGCGGTAGTATCGCGTATACAAGGCATAAAAGGACGATGCGTTGGTGATTCACGAGATTCATGCGAAAATGTTTCCGACGTTATTATGGCCGCACGACGTGAATTACCAGACTCTGAACGCGGAATGGTAGTTGGAGCGAGACGCATTGGACATAACACTTCAGGAATGGTAGGTAATTCAATATTGCAAGATAGACAGTGTCAAGAGTGTGCTAAGAATACCAGATTTAAAGAATTACCTGTCGCCGCTCACAACGCAGTGACAGTGAGCGACGGCCTTCACTGAAGGGCTGAGAGCAGTGGCGTTTGCGTAGAGTTGTCAGTGGTAAAAGACAAGCAACACCTCGTCAAATAACCACAGAAACCAATGTGGGAGGTACGATGATCATTTCCATTAGGACAGTGCGACGAAAGGCTTTAATGGGCTATGGCCACAGACGACCGCCGCGAGCACATTTGCTACGAGGACCACATCGCCTGCAGCGCCTCTCCAGGGCTCGTGACCGTATCGGTTGGACCCTAGGCGACTTCAAAACCGTAGCCGGGTCAGACGAGTCCCGATTTCAGTTGGTAAGAGCAGAGGGTAAGGTTCGAGTGTGCCGCAGACCTCACGAAGCCATGGAACGAAGTTGTCAAAACGTCACAGTGATAGCTGGTGGTGGCTACACAATGGTGTGGGCTGTGTTTATATGGAAATGACTGGGTCTTCTGGTCAAATTAGACCGATCATTGGCTGGAAATGCCTATGTTCGGCTACTTGGAGGCGACTTGCAGCCATTCAGAGACTTCACGTTTTCAACAACGATGGAATTAATATGAATGATAATGTGGCGTATCACTGGACCACAATTGTTCCAGATTCGTTTGAAGAACATTCTGGACAAATCGAACGAATGATTTGGTCACCCAGTTCACCCGACATGAATCCCACCGAAGATTATGGCACATAATCGAGAGGTCAGTCCGTGAACAAAATCAAGCACCAGCAACACTTTCGCAATTATGGACGGCTATAGAGGCTTCATGGCTCAATATTTCTGCAGGGGACGTCTGTGTGATATTAGGAGGTATCCCACGACTTTCGTCACCTCAGTGTAAGATAACGTAGCTAATGAATAGGAGAACTGCTACCTACAGTAATGCTTCAAATGGTCGCTATTCAGGTCGATGCAGTATTTTAAGTGAACTACAAATGTTCAGATGTATATGAGTTCCTAAGGGGCCAGACTGCTCAGAACATGAGTCCCTACACTTACATACTACTTAAACTAACATGCTAAGAACAACACGCGCACCCATGCCTGAGGGAGGACTCAAATCTCCGGCGGGAGGGGCCGCGCAATTCGAGACATGACGCCTCTAACCTCGCGGCCAGTCAACACGGCTGAAGGGTATGACATAAGGATTTGCTATTCTTGCCACACGCTGACGAGTATTCAGTCTCCCTTCAACATTTACCAAATAAATCATGTTGTCGTACCCATAAGCTCCCCACAGCATGTTCTAAGAGTTCGAGAGGTGTGTGTGTGTCTCGGAAATCGCTGCTTCAGGTAGTCCACAGACAGTCTGGAGTCCATCTGACGGTCACAGACATAAACTAGATTTATTGCTGAATATTACAGAATGTCACTCAACATCCCAGTTGAATCGGTCACTACACGTGCAAATTACTGTTGTCTGTAGTACGGGGTCAGCGATAACCCACACATGACAACTTGAGATTTAAGCCCATCTTCGAGTAACCTATTTACGATGTTTCGTATTTTAGCTTTTGTCTCCCTTCTATTTATCAGAGACAGCCGAACAATCCTAGGATCTTCCCGTGGTTTATGTGCAGTGAGGTCGTGCCCCAGTGACGATTTTGAAATCTCGCCAGCTGCCTTTGCGGCGCACTATGTCGAAGTCACTCTTCCCGGCGACAGTTTGCTTCACCTGTGGCTCAAAGTGGCCGGGGATACGGTCTTCTTTCTCTCACGTGACAACGGACAGTGCGGAACTAGCCAGCATTATAAGATGCCTTTAGCGGCTGTGTGATAGTTCTCCTCTTTGTGTGGCGGATGGGTGCAGTCAACGGGTGTTGACGTAGATGTGACAGGTTCTCAATCTCGCCGTTTCAGGTAGCGGAGTCCAACATTGTGTTAGGAGCGGAAGTCCTTTGAGTATTCTACTCAGCGTTAAGGTTGTTTGGTTAGGAAGTGGCGAATTTGTTGAACATCAGTTAAAGTTGCTACATTCTATCGGCTGTACTAAACGTTTCGTGTTGTAGACCTCGGCATGCTGACGCCTGCGCTGTTTCGCAGCGGGTTCAGTGTTTGTGTATCTGTTTCTGGTCAGTAACGTATCACGCATTTGGATCTTTGTTTTGGCTTCTTTGTGAGCGTTTCCGCAATGTCGTGTAGTTGTGGATTACGACAGAGATGTTTGTTTCGTACGCGAACCGTGTGGTGGGCTACAGGCCAGTTAGTATTCGCCGGTCGTACGTTGTCCACCAGTCGACGGGTGTGTTCCCAGTTGGTTCAGGCATCATGTCTGGGGTCTGTTGTTGGCTCGCTTTGCTAGGTTTCCATTCTGACGTGCGGTTCCTAGTGGAACTGTGACGTTAGCTGTAAGTGAGAAACGTCTGAAGGGTTGGGCAGTTACAGCTGTTTGCCGGCGCTTCCTACGTACAGATGTGCTTCGTACGGACAGATGTGCTTACACAAAAACGACGCACCATAAAGGAATTATCCGAATGTGACGGAAATCGGCAGCTGTGATGCATATACATATACAGACAAACGAATGATTCCAGTATCAGAAAAACTGGATCATTTACTCAAGAGAAAGAGCTTCGCAAATATGAGCAAGTCAGTGACACACTAGTCCACCTGTGGCTGTTATGAAAACAGTTATTGGGCTTGGCATTCACTGACAGAGGTGGATGTCCTCCTGAGGTATGTTGCGTCAAATCTACATCTACATCTACGTGATCACTCTGGTATTCACAATAAAGTGCCTGGCAGAAAGTTCAATGAACCACCTTTAAGCTGTCTCTCTACCGTTCCACTCTCGAACAGCACGCGCAAAAAACGAGCGCTTAATTTTTTTCTCTGCGAGCTCTGATTTCTCTCATTTTATTGTGATTATCATTTCTCGCTATGTAGGTGGGTGAAAAAAGAATGTTTTCGCAATCGGAGGAGAAAACTGGTGATTGATATTTCACGAGAAGATCCCGTCGCAACGAAAAACGCCCTTGTTTTAATGATTGCCACTCCAATTCACGTATCGTGTCTGTGACACCATCTCCCCTATTTCACGATAATACAAAACGAGCTGCCCTTCTTTATACTTTTTCGATGTCATCCGTCAGTCCCACCTGATGCGGATCCCACACTGCACAGCAATACTCGAGAACAGGGGGGATAAGCCTGGTGTAAGCAGTCTCTTTAGTAGACCTGTCGCACCTTCTAAGTATTCTGCCGATGAATCGCAGTCTTTGCTTTGCTCTACCCACAATATTACCTATGTGATCGTTCCAGTTTAGGTTATTTATAAATGTAATCCCTAAGTACTTAGTTGAATTTACAGCCTACAGATTTGTGTGACTTATCGCGTAATCGAAATTTAGCTGATTTCTTTTAGTACTCATGTGAATACCTTCACAGTTTTCCTTATTCAGGGTCAATTGGCACTTTTCGCACCATACAGATATCTTATCTAAATCATTTTGCAAGTCGTTTTGATCATCTGATGACTTTACAAGACGGTAAATGACAGCATCATCTGCAAACAATCAAAGACGGCTATTCATATCGTCTCCTATGTCGTTAATATAGATCAGGAACAATAGAGGGCCTGTAACACTTCCTTGGGGAACTACTGTTTTAGTCGATGACTTTCCGTCTATTACTAGGAACTGTGACCTTTCTGACAGGAAATCGCGAATCCAGTCGCACAACAGAGGCGATACTCCGTAGGCACGCAGTTTGGTTAGAAGACGCTTGTGAGGAACGGTGTCGAAAGGCTTCTGGAAATATAAAAATATGGAATCCGCTTGACATCCCCTATCGATAGCACTTATTACTTCCCAAGTCTAAAGAGGTTGTTGTGTTTGGCAAGAACGATATTTTCTGAAACCGTGCTGACTATGTGTCAATAAATTGTTTTCTTCGAGGTACTTCATAATGTTCCAATACCGTATATGTCCCAAAACCCTACTGCAAATCGACGTTAGTGATATAGGCATGTAATTCAGCGGATTACTCCTACTTCCCTTTGTAGGTATTGGTGTGACTTGAGCAATTTTCCAGTCTTTAGGTACGCATCTTTCTGTGAGAGAGTGGTTGTACATAATTGCGAAATATGGAGCTATTTTATCAGCATACTCTGAGAGGAACCTGGTTGGTATACAATCTGGACCGGAGGTCTACATCTACATCTACATCTATACTCCGCAAGCCACCTGACGGTGTGTGGCGGAGGGTACTCTGAGTACCTATATCGGTTCTCCCTTCTATTCCAGTCTCGTATTGTTCGTGGAAAGAAGGATTGTCGGTATGCTTCTGTGTGGGCTCTAATCTCTCTGATTTTATCCTCATGGTCTCTTCGCGAGATATACGTAGGAGGGAGCAATATACTGCTTGACTCTTCGGTGAAGGTATGTTCTCGAAACTTTAACAAAAGCCCGTACCGAGCTACTGAGCGTCTCTCCTGCAGAGTCTTCCACTGGAGTTTATCTATCATCTCCGTAACGCTTTCGCGATTACTAAATGGTCCTATAACGAAGCGCGCTGCTCTCCGTTGGATCTTCTCTATCTCTTCTATCAACCCTATCTGGTACGGATCCCACACTGCTGAACAGTATTCAAGCAGTGGGCGAACAAGCGTACTGTAACCTACTTCCTTTGTTTTCGGATCGCATTTCCTTAGGATTCTTCCAATGAATCTCAGTCTGGCATCTGCTTTACCGACGATCAACTTTATATGATCATTCCATTTTAAATCACTCCTAATGCGTACTCCCAGATAATTTATGGAATCAACTGCTTCCAGTTGCTGATCTGCTATTTTGTAGCTAAATGATAAGGGATCTATCTTTCTATGTATTCGCAGCTCGTTACACTTGTCTACTTGAGATTCAATTGCCATTCCCTGTACCATGCTTCAAATCGCTGCAGATCCTCCTGCATTTCAGTACAATTTTCCATTGTTACAACCTCTCGATACACCACAGCATCATCTGCAAAAAGCCTCAGTGAACTTCCGATGTCATCCACAAGGTCATTTATGTATATTGTGAATAGCAACGGTCCTATGACACTCCCCTTCGGCACACCTGAAATCACTCTTACTTCGGAAGACTTCTCTCCATTGAGAATGAAATGCTGCGTTCTGTTATCTAGGAACTCTTCAATCCAATCACACAATTGGTCTGATAGTCCATATGCTCTTACTTTGTTCATTAAACGACTGCGGGGAACTGTATCGAACGCCTTGCGGAAGTCAAGAAACACGGCATCTACCTGTGAACCCGTGTCTATGGCCCTCTGAGTCTCGTGGACGAATAGCGCGAGCTGGGTTTCACACGACCGTCTTTTTCGAAACCCATGCTGATTCCTACAGAGTAGATTTCTAGTCTCCAGAAAAGTCATTATACTCGAACATAATACGTGTTCCAAAATTCTACAACTGATCGACGTTGAGGTATAGGTCTATAGTTCTGCACATCTGTTCGACGTACCTTCTTGAAAACGGGGATGACCTGTGCCCTCTTCCAATCCTTTGGAACTCTACGCTCTTGTAGAGACCTACGGTACACCGCTGCAAGAAGGGGGGGGGGGGAGGGGGGGAAGTTCCTTCTCGTACTCTGTGTAAAATCGAACTGGTATCCCATCAGGTCCAGCGGCCTTTCCTCTTTTGAGCGATTTTAATTGTTTCTCTATCCCTCTTTGGTCTATTTCGATATCTACCATTTTGTCATCTGTACGACAATCTAGAGAAGGAACTACAGTGCAGTCTTCCTCTGTGAAACAGCTTTGGAAAAAGACATTTAGTATTTCGGCCTTTAGTCTGTCATCCTCCGTTTCAGTACCATTTTGCTCACAGAGTGTCTGGACATTTTGTTTTGATCCACCTACCGCTTTGACATTAGACCAAAATTTCTTGCCTTTATTAAGAGATTTAAGCTGTTTCGTTACTCCGGGGATATCTACTTCTATGTTTCTCATCTTGGCAGTTTTTTTTTATTGGAATTCAGGAATATTTACTTCGTCTTCTTTGGTGAAGGAGTTTCTATGCAATTGGGGTGTTAGATCATCAACATCCGGAGCTGGCCATCGGGGATGAGTTGGAAGCGGGACTTATCACTGAAGACAATTATACTCCAGTGAATGAGATTCCCGGGCGAAGGCGTACCTGGAGACGCCCCAGACAGCGCTATCATACTAAGCTGATTGTCATCCACCATACGGCCTGGCAACCAGGAGTGACGGTCCACGATGCGATTTCGTCGTATAGTAGGACCACTTCGATTGTCATCCGCGTCATCCTTGCAGCAGAGCGGTACGTCGACAATGTTCTACGGCCCGTATTGCTGGCTTTCGTGACAAGCAATCCGGGGTTTACAATTCAGCAAGATAATGACCGCCCGCACACAGCGAGAGTTTCTACTGCATGTCTTCATGCTTGCCAAACCCTATCCTGACCAGCAAGGTCACCTGATCTCCCGCCAGCTGAGAACGTTTGGAGCATACTGGGCACGGCCCTCCAACCAGCCCGTGATCGTGACGATCTATCTCACCAGTCGGACAGAATTTGGCGCGACATCCTTCATAAGGACACCCATCAACTCTGCCATTCAGCGCTAAGCCGAATAACTGCCTGCGTAAAGGCGGCAGGTGGGCCAACGCGTTACTGATTTGCTCAATTCGTGAAGCTCCTTCTTTTGAATAAATGATCCAGTTTTTCTGAAATTTTGATTATTTGTTTGTCAGTACATATACATCACATCTACAGATTTTCGCCCCACTCGGCTAATTTTTTCGTGGTGCATCGGCTACTTTTCTGCCTTAGAGTGTATTTTCGGTCTCGCGATCTAAGTGTAATGAGGTACTCCTTCCTGTAACAGTGATTGCGCGTTGTCCTAGTCGGCTTCGTAATGTGCAATGAAATCTGTGCTAGCTGTCACGCTGTATTTTTCTGGAAGCGAAAGTACGTGTAATTTGAGTTGTTCTCTTCGCCTGACACTTGGCTTGCTAACTTTCGTTTAAGTGCTTAGCTAGGCCTGTATCCGAGAGAGTATTAAATTCCACTGGTTGTGAGACATTAAAGTGTCTACCTTGTTGTTTGTCGGTTTATTCGACTAGTGGGTGTGCGCATAGTTATGTTCTCGTTCTGTGCTGCTCTTTCTGGTCTTCAGTATTTAATCGTATTTGGTATTGCTCGTGTATCGGTCACACAGCTGCGCATTTATTTTAAAGTCGCCGCCGTGTGTTGATTAGTTTGGATTGAGCTTTATTTGTTGGTTCGCTGTAAACAACGGCATCCATAAGCCTGGCGCGATGAGAATTTTTTGTAAACGTGTTGGTTCCGCTATTGAGTGCACGTGCTTGTATTTATTACTATGCTTTTGTCTCGTGGCGTGTGGGGAACAGCGGACGTGTGTTCGTTGTCGATGCTGGATTCTGAGCTCTCACACCAAAATCATACACTGTGTCGGGTTTTATTTCTTTTAGTGATGAACTAGCTTAAGGAGCTGATTATTATTGCGATATAGTGCCACTGGTGAGGCTAATGACTATTTGGTGATAGGGAAGTTTACTCTCTTTTGCAATCTGGAAATTTTGAATAAGTTATGGCTAATGCCCATTAGTATAAGACAGAGTTACCACCCTATAGTTATCTATTATTGTATGATAACTTCCTACTGCGATAGATAAAGTTGCACTAAGTTAGGTGTAGCTAAGTAGCTTGAAACATTTTAAAGAATATTGTTCTTATTACAGGAAACAGGTATCTATAATTATTATAAATAAAATGGTTGGAATGGCTCTGAGCACTATGGGACTTAACATCTGAGGTCGCCAGTCCCCTAGAACTTAGAACTACTTAAACCTAACTAACCTAAGGACATCACACACATCCATGCCCGAGGCAGGATTCGAACCTGCGACCGTAGCAGTCGCGCGGTTCCGGACTGAAGCGCCTAGAACCGCTCGGCCACCGTGGCCGGCTATTATAAATAAACGGGAAGCAGTCTTGATCGCATAAATTTTTTTAATGTGGTGACCGGTTTCGATCTTATTGTAAGATCATCTTCAGCCCGTAGATGTCTGCCGGAGGCGGTGGGGCATGACAACCCTCTTGCTTGTGGCTGGTGGTGTACTGCGGCCAGCCACAAGCAAGAGGGTTGTCATGCACCACCGCCTCCGGCAGACATCTACGGTCTGAAGATGATCTTATAATAAGATCGAAACCGGTCACCACATTAAAAAATTTGTGCTATCAAGACTGCTTCCTGTTTATTTTTAAGTATCTTGGGTTTGTCTTACTGTCCATTAACGTGTGGTCAGGTGATAGCTGCTGTGGGACCACTAGTTACATACACTGACGGAAAAAAATCGCAACATCAAAGAATAATTAATGTAGGATAATGAAATTTCGGGAATACATTTGCCTAGGTAACATATTTAAGTGGTTAACATCACAGGATCACAGGCCAACGTAAGCGTACGATAATCTATTGCAAATGTGAAACGCTGGTACATTAACAACCGCTGTAACCGCCAGAATGTTGAATAAAAGCATGCAAATGTGCATGAATTGTGTTGTACAGGTGTCGGATGTCAATTTGCGGGATGGAGTTCCATGTTTGTTGCACGTGGTCGGTCACTACAGGGGCGGTTAAATTATGTCCCGTACGAGCTCGATTAGAGACAGGTACGGTGATCGATCAGGCAAAGGCAACATGTCGGCGCTCTGTAGAGCATGTTGGTTACAAAAGTAGTTTGGGGCGAGTGTTATCCTGTTGCAATACACCCCCTGGAATGCTGTTCATGAATGGTAGCACAACAGACTGTTGTACCAATTTGCAGTCAGAGTGCATGGAATAACCATAAAAGTCCTCCTGTTGTCATAGGAAGTCGCACCCACGACTGTAACTCCAGATGTAGGCCCAGAGTGTCTAGTTTGCAGACAGGATGCTCGCAGGCCCTGAACTGGCCTCATTGATACCAACATACGGCCATCACTGACGCCGAAGCAGAGACAGCTTTCACGAGAAAACACAACAGACGTCCACCTTGCCCTCCGATGATCCCTTGTTTGATACCACTGAAGTCAGAAATGGCTGTGGATTGGAGCACTGGAAGCACCCTACAGGGTGTCTGGCTCGGAGATGTCCTCGAAATAACGGAGTTATGCTAGTTCGTTGAGTTACTGTGGTGCCAACTGCTGCTTAAACTGCTGTTGCAGATTCAGTAAGATGCGCCAGAATCACACGCCGAACACTATGGTCTTCCCTCTCGGCAATGCCACGTGGTCGTCCGGAGCCCGGTCTTCTTGCGACCGCACAGTTGCGTGACTACCGCTGCCGGTACTCATGTACAGTGGCTACACTCCTGCCAAGACTTTCTGCAGTATTGCAGAAGGAATATCCAGCTTCTCGTAGTCGTATTACACGGCGTCGAACAAACTCATTACTGACAATGTCGTCTTTGTCGCCTTAAAGGCATTCTTGGCCAACATCATCTCACTACGGCCAGTCTTAAAGGCAACTAACGCTCACGACCGTTGCAACGTAGATTTACAGCAAACCTGATTTGTATACTCATAGTGGCGCTACTAATGCCACTCTTGTGAAACTATCGCGAAATGTGACTAGAAGTCATCTCTCAGATGTAGAGACACGCCTACCTGCTGTAGTTTATGTCACACATCTCCTTTTCGCTGTTCTGATTTTTTTCCCCCCCTCAATGTAGATGTGTGTTCCAGCGCATCCACTTTCCATTGTTCGCGTTCACTCACCTCACGAAGGGTGCGCGCCGTCTTTGCTACCGATGTCTCGCTGGTCGACATGAGGGGGGCGGGGGGTCTTCTTAGCTGGTGCCTGGCTCACAACAACTATGTCGGTTGGTCCACGTTGGACTCGGATACCAAGAATTATAATGAAATTTGAGCCGAATTGGGAAGAATTAATAAAAAAGGAAATTGGAAAATAAATAAATGTTTCAGTCCAACCACCCTCAATCAAGAACATTCCAGTGCTACGCTGTCCAAAATCGTTGCCCTGGTACAGTTCGGTCCATCTGGAAGGACACATGCCAACCCTTATTGTTACTCCGTTGAAGTCAACCCGTCTCATCACCACTCGTTCTAAGGTTTTGCATTACAGCCAACTGTGTCTTTCATCTGTCGGTATGATGTTGCCATGATCCCTCATGCGAATGATTCGACATTTCTCAAAGTCCTAAAGATGATGACCTTCATGAGGATATTCTATGGCATTCTATGGATATGCTGTGTTGCGATTTCTACACAGAAATTTCTGATGGAATTAGACACACGCAGTAGCAAACAAGTACTCACTCATCTGTACAAATGCCTATTTTCTGTACTGAAAATACCGTAGCAAAAGAGTAACACTGTAATGAACATATGCGAGAAATATGGAAATATCGGACTATCAGTTAAGTATCTTTCAGTCTAGATATTCACGGTTTAAGCATTACCATATGCTTCAGCATATTTTGAAAGATTTATACGTCAAGCGATATGGTAGTAAATGACAGTTTGTTTGGTATCTTTCCACTCGGAACATCTTTGAACGCAAATACAATGAGAACTATCTGTTTATTCGAGAAGCTGGCACTTCAAATATTTTTACATGCTGAACACACGAACAGTACCCAGTCTCTGGTTTCGACAAGTAGCCATATTGAGTAGAGCGCAGGCAAGCAGGTAGTTAACTGTCGAGTCGAGTCGATGCGTTGTTTTGTAGTAGTTGCTGAGTAGTGGAGAGAGAGAGAGTGTTTGTTGTACCACTGGCAAAATAGGCAGCTTCGATATCAGATGTGCAGTACAAAGATATCTGTTTGAGATGTTCCATCATGTATAGCCAGAGGATGAAGAGTGTTTTTTTTTTTAAGGTG
Source organism: Schistocerca americana (assembly GCF_021461395.2). Lineage (NCBI taxonomy): Eukaryota > Metazoa > Arthropoda > Insecta > Orthoptera > Acrididae > Schistocerca > Schistocerca americana. The sequence goes on along the minus strand of NC_060119.1, from coordinate 710,129,705 downwards.
ATTGTGTAAAGAGACAGCAGTTCAGAGAAAGGAAACTTATTTTGACATTGTTAATTGCAAACGAGAATTCAGTAATTATTGCTGTTCAAAGATATCATTGTGTCTAATAACATCGTGCTGTTAATCAGGGAGAACTATCGATCATGTGTTCAGTATTTTAATTACCCTTCCTCAATTTAGATTAGTTAAAACAGTATTACATTAGCAATCCAAGAGAAGGAATTATGGAATAGATAAATTTTGTAAAAGCAGAAATTATGGAGTATCACAATGTGGAGATAAACATTGCTGAGTGTTCATATTAGTTTGACCTAGTTTTGTGTCATTAAAAGGAATGAATGTAATTCGAAGTACTCCCTTTCGGGCCGAGCGGTTCTAGGCGCTACAGTCTGGAACCGCGCGACCGCTACGGTCGCAGGTTCGAATCCTGCCTCGGGCATGGATGTGTGTGATGTCCTTAGGTTAGTTAGGTTTAAGTAGTTCTAAGTTCTAGGGGACTGATGATCACAGCAGATAAGTCTCATAGTGCTCAGAGCCATTTGAACCATTTTTGAACTTCCTTTCGTCATTTACAAATATTTCACAAAACATATTCCCACTGCTCAAAGAAAAATATTTTTGGTAAAATCTGCATTGTCATGCAATGCACTTTTGTGCGAAGAGTAATTAATAGTTTGCTAAAACATCAAATTAAAAGAAATAACAATAATCATCTTGTGTTGCAGTTCTTCTTGTTATGTCCGTGCTTGCTACGAAAATATGGAACGAGGAATTCTGCCTTGTACGAGACACCTCTTTTGTTTCATTTAGACATGGTTCAGCACTTTTTGTGCTATCTTCAGTGGGTTATTTATTATTTTCTAACTGTAAAACTGTTGTTACATATTAACATTTAGCGAAACTTTTGATACATAATATTTACAGTTGTGAATGAATAATTGCGGTAAAATATTGTACCTCATTTGTTCATAGTTCACAGTTGAGGTATGTATTAACTACCTGATGCACTGTGTGTTGTTTATAACATAATATCAAAATTCTATCTATAGCTTAATTGGCGAAAAAAGTGACTGTATGCATTAGTTTACATACCTTACATGATGCTATTGGACATTTATTTTGGTAGCTATTCTGCTACACAGTCTACAACTTCTCATCTGCAAACAGCAAAACGTTTTTTTTTTTTCTGCATTTACAAACGGAAATGAGTACATATCACGTTTTTTGTTTGTAACTTACAGGTTTTAATATTGTGGTGCTTTCTCATATGTTGTTGGCGAAGTGAAAGGGCTGATTTCGTGACCTATTGTTGCATGATACCGCACTTTCTGCGAATTTGCTAAACGTAGTCAGAGTTTTCGCCGCCATTACGTGTTGATGTGGCTGTGTCGTATTCAATTGTTTCGTAGCCTGTTTGGCTGTGTGAGGAACGCGAGTTTGAAGTGTATTTGGCGTCGGTGGTGTTTGGTTTGTGTTTGTGTGTGTGTGTGTGTGTGTGTGTGTGTGTGTGTTCAGGACAGGGGTAGAGAGAGAGAGATGGGGGGGGGGGGGAGGGAGAAAGAACTTTTTTTCCTCCCAAGAGTTGCTTTGGTGTGGGTTTTATTTGTATAGTTCTGCTATTCTGGCGAAGAGGATTTCATTGCACAGTGATGTGTATTCATGGAGCACTTTCTTTCATTGGACTATTGATTTTTGGGAGTCATAGTTTTCTTCTATAGTTAGTTTTTGGTATAAGCTGCTACTAGTTTTGAGGATGTGCAAGTCAGTTTCAGTGTCTGTTGGGTGGTGATTGTATGCTGTCAGGTGGCCTGCAAATGTTGAGTGTTTTTCAGCGCTCTGAGGTGTTCTGTATACCTGTTTTTGAAATTGCTGCATGTTTGACCCACAAACACAGATTCACAGTAGTTGCAAGTAAGTTGGTGTATACCGGTCTGGCTGTATTTGTCAGTGTTGGTGGTATTTCTTCCAAGTCTGCTTTGTATTGTGTTGTTGGTTCTGTATGCTATATTGAGTCCTTGTTTCTTTAGCATATTACCCACCCTGTGTGTGACTTTGTTGTCGTAAGTCATTATGTGCCATTTGTTGCTTACTGTTGCTGATTTGTTGTGCGTTGTGTTGTGTTTGTTTGTGTGTGTGTTTCGTGGTTATGTGTTGTTAGTTTTTGTATTTTGTGGTTTATTTTGTCTACTCTTTTCGCATCATATCCATTTTCCTGTGCATTTTGTCTTATTGTGTTCAGTTCTTGTGTGTAATCATGTTTGTTAATGGTTATTTTGTTCAGTGTTTGTAGTAAATATCTGAAGCTGGTTTCTTTGTGAGTTATGGGGTGATTGTATCGATTATGTATAATGGTCCTGGTGGTTGTGGATTTTCTGTAGATTGTGAACTCATGTTTGTTGTTTCTCTTGTGTATGGTGAGATCTAAGAATTTTAGTTTTTCATCTGTTTGTGTTTCAATGGTGTACTGTATTTGTGTGTGGATGGAGTTTATGCTGTCATGTAGTTCTTTTATGTGAGGTTGTGGTTCATCTGTTAAGCAAATTATGTCATCCACATATCTATACTAACATATTGTTTTGAACAGTTTGGGTATTACTATTTTTTCAAAGATTTGCTTTTCGATCTGATTGAGGAAAATGTCAACTAGGAGGCCACTGATTAGGGATCCCATGGGTAGTCCATTTTGTTGGGAGTAAAATTTGTTGTTGAATGTGAATTAGCGCCGTATTGTGCCTGTTTACATACCTCTGTATTTGAATACGGATGGCTATAGCAGTTTCTATGACGTTTCAGTGTAGCTTTGCTTATATCCTTCTACACTTGATCTAACATTATGCGTGGTGTCTGTTGTTCTATGTCGTGTCTCCCTACCACTTTCGCGCAACGACGCTCTGAGCGTGTTTTTTTGGGAATTGACTAGTTTGAACCTGGGACCTGTTGCTGGTAAGGAGACGCCAGACCACACATGACATGTAAAGTTCAGAAAAGTTCAGTGAGACTAGCGATGATATAATCAAATACTTAATGATTTCAGCGTCAGCTCCACTGCACTCCCTGTAAAAGAATCTTAATACTAACTAAATTTAGAGGAAGGGGTTCAAGGCTTTCCTATTTTTAGTTAGCTGGTAACGTCGAGAAAGCAGTTAAGTTTACCATTGGAAATTTTATTCTACTCACAAAACATTGTTTATAAATTGCACTGTTGATAAAAGGAAATATTTTAATACAGGATGATAAAAACCAACTGCGTTCAACAAAAATGTGAACGAATATTACCTGAGTGGGTTTCCAAGTTCTACAATGGATCGAAGGATGACCTATGCCATATCACATCTATAATCTAGGTTTAAATTAAGTTTCACAAAAGAGAAAACTATCAAAATGGTCTTCAGTGACCCTCAATTATCTTTAATTACTTATCTAACTTGTCGTAAATTACAGTGGCTGATGTGGCTTCTCAATAATTATTTAACAGAAAAATCATCGCGTTTCAGATTTTAACTTACGTAGCAAATGTGAGTACCATGAGATCTAATTGACGATAGACACTAGTATTACGTAAAAAGGGGGTAACAGATGAGACTTCTGCAGTTCTGAGTGAAGCCTTATGCGCTCAAAAATGCAGTATCGCGTGCGTTCATTACCTTGTCGGTGTTCATCAGGGGGCGGCGGCCGGCGCAGCTCCATCCAGCTCGCTGTCTCCGAAGCAACTCTTATCTAACTTCTCCTTACTACAATTTACCGAAGTTGGTTTTAAAAAAAAGCTATCTGGCTGTGTTTTCATCTGACCAATCAGGGTCTCAATGTTAACCTTAAGCTCCGCCTACAAAAATTCTGTCCATCCAATGAGAAACGTTATACTTTTCGTGGTGGGGCAATGTTTTTAAAGTTTGCAACGTAACAGAGACGCGAAAAAGTCTCACACTAAAACTTGCAGCTGGTGTGGCCCTTTTAATGTTATCGTAAGATCTATACTGTTCTTCTGGAGGGCTCTATCTTTTAACATGGGCTGGAGGGTGGTCCTGTCGGTTACTTTTCGTGGTGGGGCAATGTTTTTAACTTTTGCAACGTAACAGAGACGCGAAAAAGTCTCACGCTAAAACTTGCGGCTGGTGTGGCCCTTTTAGTGTTATCGTAAGATCTATACTGTTGTTCTGTAGGGCTCTAGCTTTTAACATGGGCTGGGGGGGGGTGGTCCTGTCGGTTAGCTGGCGACGTGGGTGTCCGTCCCTTATCGCAGGGCCTTCTAGCTTAACACGGTTCTGCTCTCTGCTTCTGTTCTCGTTTCTCCCCTCGGAACTGCGTCTGTCTCACGGTGGGAAGGTATGACATGCATTTAGGCATTCTTGTGTTCGTCTGTGGTATTCCATTTGCTCACTCGTTATTCGTATTACTTTGGTTAATTTAATGTCACGATTTATTCGGAGCTATGTGACATACTACCGGATTTGCTTATCATGTCAGGGTTTTCATGGAAGGTGTTGGATTTGCCTGACACCTTACATTGATACACCTTTCTTAATATTCTTGTATATCCGCCTGGGAGGCGCACCACGTTATATTTACGCTGCAGCAACTGCCTCAAACGGAAACATTTTGATCGCTCCTTAGAGTATTTCGAAAGTGATGTACAAATTGCCGTACTAATGATAATGATAATGTCTCTCACAGCGTTAAGGTACCCTGTTTTCGCAATGTGGGACAGCGCCGAGGCCATCAACCTCCCTGCATCAGCTCAATCGGACCAGCAGCCGTGCTCTAACAAGGCGGCCACTACAAAGAGCAGGTAGCGGCCGTGCCGGGGCCAGAGCTCCTTCCCCCAGTCGCTGTTTTCGTCGCAAAATCCGGAGCGCCCGCGTGACTGGCTGCCATGACAGGCGACGGCAGCAGCGGCTCGCATCCCCCACACCCACCCCACACAGTGCGGCCGCAGCCGTAGGCCGGGTGGCGCTGCGCGGACGCGTTGCAAATTGGCAGGATTACAGATCGGCGCGCAAAAATGGAAACGCGCCCACCCGCGTGCCCAGTGCCTCCGCCTCCTAACAAGCAGCGGCCGGCGGCATTCTGCAGCACCGCGCCGGACAGCGCTGGCCGGAGCAGATCACGCTCGTGTCACGTCGGATGGACGGCCGTTTCAGTTTTTGTACGCTCAGTCAAATGGTTCAAATGGCTCTGAGCACTATGGGACTTAACATCTTAGGTCATCAGTCCCCTAGAACTTAGAACTACTTAAACCTAACTAACCTAAGGACATCACACAACACCCAGCCATCACGAGGCAGAGAAAATCCCTGACCCCGCCGGGAATCGAACCCGGGAACCCGGGCGTGGGAAGCGAGAACGCTACCGCACGACCACGAGATGCGGGCTACGCTCAATCGTTTCCGTTAACGCTGAAATGTAATTATTTATTTATTTATTCCTATTTGTTTGGATAACCGTCTTCAGCAGTAGCTGACGTCTATCAATTATTATTATGGTTATTATTATTATTAATTATTATATTATTATTATTATTATTAGCGAATTATCCCAATAAATGGAATACGTTAAGCCAATAACTCAATAAACTTTTCTTTAGGTTCTTCTTGTTTCCCCAACAGGCTCCATTCTTTCTGAGAAGGCTTGTTTACATTCTGACCACTTTTGTCTGTACCTTTTTTGTTTTTGTTGCTCTGGTGTAACTTCCCATTTCTCTATTTTGTGTCTAAATGCGTCTCTTTCTAAAATGTCGATTGCTCTTATATTTGCGTTTCTGAGGTCCTTGCGAACGTCGTTCAGCCGAGGTGTTCAAATCTTAAGTGATGTTACATACTCTATTATCTGTTTCGTCGACTGCTCTCCTGGTAGTCTGTGAGATGACGAAAGAATTTCATATTCCTTTCCTTGACGTCAATTTCCATGTTTGAAAACTTTTCTGTTGTTGTGACTGACTGTAGCTGGTAACCGTCTTGGGTATGTCTTGCTCCAAAAATTTTTCCAATGATTATTTTCGCTTCTTTTTTGATTTCTTCAGGTTCATGTTTTCTATTAAGTGTCAGTGTTTTCGCTTGCGTAAAGGATTGTCGGTTTTGTGATTCTGTTGCAGCGCCGAATAATTGCCTCTCTTCACATGGATTCTTTTGTGGTAGAGGCTTTAGACTAAATTTAACGCTTTTTTGAATTTTTGGATACGATTTAGCTATGAGAGTTTTTCAACGCCTGTCGATTCGACTAATCCTCCGAGGTATTTAGAGTTGTTGATTTTAGTATTTTGTTTTCAAAAAAAAAAAAAAAATACTAAAATCAACAACTTTAAATACCTCGGAGGATTAGCTGTAATACTGCACATGGAAGAGACACTGCAGGACATCGAACCACGCAGGATGCTTAACTACAAGCGTGCGAATTGGACACCGTTCAAGGAAACGCTTGATAGTCGCATTCCTGACACTCACGAAATTAACAACACGCAGCAAATCGATGAGGCTGTGGAGGCTCTCACAACTGCCGTCCAAGACGTAATGACTGACGCCATTCCATTTACAACACCAAGACGACACTCGACGGCCCTGCCCCAGGAAATCCTGGGCCTTATCTCAATGAGGAACCGCCTCAGGAGATACTGGCAGCGTACCAGGCGCCCGCTCTATAAACTGCACGTCAACAGACTCCAGGGCATAATACGGAATAAAATACAAACATTCAGAAACGAGCAATGGGGACAGAAACTCGCAGGACTGGATACCACACGTCCTGGCGTGTGGCAGCTGGCCAGACACTTCACCAGGGGGAAACATTAAATTCCCACGTTACAAGGACCAGACGGCCCGGCCTACTCCGCGACGGAAAAGGGAGAGCTTATGGCCACAACACCTGCAGCGTCCTTCATGCCGAATCTGGTTCCTTCAGACCCAGCAATCACACTTGAAACTGACCAGGAGGTTACACGACTTGTAGCCCAGCCCTCGCGCAACGAAATAAGACGTACTAGCACAAATGAAATCACATGGGCTATCAAGCACACCAACGCTAGAAAAGCCCCTGGGCCTGATGGCATTCAAAACCGTGTCCTCCAGGAGTTCACGGATAAAGCTGTAGAATACCTCACACACTTAACGAATGCCATCCTGACACACCAACACTTCCCTGATTTTTGGAAGGCGGCCAAGGTCCTGATGTTCAGGAAGTCAGGGAAAGACCACTCCCTCCGACAAAATTACCGACCCATCAGTCTGCTGTGTTCGTTCAGCAAGATTGTTGAGAAGGTAATACTGAAACGTATCACTAGGCATTGCATCGCCAACGACACCCTAAGACCGGAGCAATTCGGCTTTAGGAATCACCACTCGACAACACAACAACTCCTCCGCGTAGTCGAACATATAACACACGGCTACAACATGAACAAAGCCACAGGGGCCGTGTTCCTAGACGTCGAAAAGGCTTTCGATCGTCTCTGGCCCAACGGACTCATACGCAAACTAAGCGAAGCTGGTTTCCCAGACGGACTCGTACGTCTCATACACTCATATCTCACGAACAGATGCTTCAACACTAACGTGCAGGATAAACAATCAACACAACACGGTATCCAAGCTGGAGTACCCCAAGGGAGCATCCTAGGGCCCATCTTGTTTAACCTGTACATTAATGACTTCCCAGCGACACAAAACACGACGTTGGCCATCTACGCGGATGACACAGCCATCCTCGCGCAAGACTGGAAACCGTCGAACATCAATTCACGAATACAGACAGCACTCAGAACAGCTGAGCCTTGGTTGGAGCGATGGCGTATTAAAGTAAACGTCGACAAGTGCGAAGCAGTTCTGTTCACACGCAGACCGAAACTACTGCGCAAACACCAACACTGTAGACCAATAACACTACATATACGCCCAATACGTTTCCGAGAGAAAGTCAGGTACCTTGGTGTCTGGCTGGACCGAAAACTTACATGGGGGGACCACATCGAATACGTTGCCAACCGAGCGCACGCGAGGCTCAAACAGCTCTACCCAATGCTCAACAGGGAAAGCACACTGAATAGGAGGGTGTCGAGGTCGTTATACATGACACTGATTAGACCTCTGATGACGTACGCAGCTCCCGTCTGGGGATATGCAGCTCCCACACGACTGCGCCGCCTGCAGATCATACAGAACAAGGTGCTACGAATCATTAGCAATGCTCCACGCTACACACGCACCGTGGATCTTCACCATGGTTGGTTGGTTGGTTTTGGGGAAGGAGACCAGACAGCGAGGTCATCGGTCTCATTGGATTAGGGAAGGATGGGGAAGGAAGTCGGCCGTGCCCTTTCGAAGGAACCATCCCGGCATTTGCCTGGAGCGACTTAGGGAAATCACGGAAAACCTAAATCAGGATGGCCGGACGCGGGATTGAACCGTCGTCCTCCCGAATGCGAGTCCAGTGTCGAACCACTGCGCCACCTCGCTCGATCTTCACCATGAATACGGCCTTGATACCCTCAAGGAAGTATTCAAAAAACACGCCACACGACTATACAGGAACTCGAGACACTCGAACAATCCTTTCATCCTCACTCTGGGAAACTACGATCACAACCACAGGTGGAAACACAAGCGGCCAAAGACACTGCTAGCTAGGGCATAGCCACCTATGGTTAACTAACATACGCAAACAGCGACAAACGTCGGCAAGCCCCTGCATATCAGCAACACTGACTGGCAACTACCAGCTGCTATTAGTGCCGACCAACAGGCCACAGCAGGGACACCGACGAGCTCGCCCACAGACGCGCAAACAATCTGCCAACATTCCCTCACACTGTGCCTCCGGTATATGACCTGTCGGACACAAGATCGATAACAAACCTAACTGTTGCAGGTTGCTGACGCTGAACGAGGACTCTGTACCAGCACCCAGCGCCAGCCACCGAGCAGCACAAACGCACAACGTCAAGGTATCGACATGCATGATACCCACTACTAACAAAGCCTATCCTTACACAACCTATAGCAGGCAGCAAGACAACCGCTACTGCTCTTGCCGCCCGACCTAACTTTCGCAGAGGTTTTTTCCCTTGGCTCTTGCCTTGGCACTTTTTTTCCTCTGCCCTTCAAACCGCTACCCTTCGTCAGATTTCAACCAATCTATCTCCAGATGAGCGCGTGTTAATGGTTAATCCTAACCAGACGTACGCAAACATCGCGGTACCCACATCCTGCGACACCTCACTTTAGTGAATACTAACCCTTATGCAGAGATGGCAGTAGACCTTTTGTGTTGGCCATCATGCCGGTGTGGGCGTGGAGGGGCTCCACCTCTTTTCTTTCTTTAGTATTTTGTTTTCAGGTATGCGATTTCTATCTTTGAACATAAGAGTTCAGTTTCCTCGGATGAGAATTGTAACTCTACTTTTTCTGCACAAAGTATTTCGAGCTGTTTTACGACTGTCTCTTCGTCCTCCGTAAGTAACGCCACGTCGTCCGCAAACGCGATTTACGGTATGCAGAGGTTGTTTTAGGGTAAGCCCAATAAGACTGGCTTCCAAAACCCCCGTTTCTTGAGTTCCTTCTCCAGTTTTTCCATAACCTTTTCTAGGATGACGTTGAGCAGAATAGGAAACAGTCCATATCCCTGTCTCATACCTGTCTGAATGTCAAAGAGTTCTGAGATTTCCCCCAAAAATTGCGCTTTAGATTTTATGCCAGTCAGTGTGTAAAGGGTTCACCACCCTGCTGGAGCAAATGTACTTTCGATGTATTTCTCACGCGCTGCCTGCGACAGAAAATATCTTTGCTGCAACAGAGTCGCAGGTCAGAGCAGTCTCGGCAGTTGTTACAGTCGCTCGCTGCTACAGGGCAGTTGTAGTCTGCCGCTGGTACAGCGCAGTTCATAGCCATGTATTGTAAGGTAAATTCGTCCACGTTTAACTTCCCTACACGGCTACACTCACGACAAATTCCTTGAGAAGACTTCCTAACAATAACATTTGTGTTCGAGGTTAACAAATTCCTCGTATCCAGAAACATTTTTCTTGCCATTGCTATCCTGCATTTTATATCCTATCTACTACTATTACCCTTGTTTTACTTGTTACTCATCTTATATCCTCCTCTCAGGACATTGTCCATTCCATTCAACTGCATTCGCAAGTTCTTTGCTGCTGCTAATATACTATGTGATCAAAAGGATCCGGATACCCCAGAAACATACGTTTTTCATATTAGATGCATTGTGCTGCCACCTATTGCCAGGTACACCATACCAGCGACCTCAGAAGTCATTAGACATCGTGAGAGAACAGAATGGGGGGCTCCGCGGAACTCACGGACTTCGAACGTGGTCAGGTGATTGGGTGTTACTTGTGTCATACGTCTGTACGCTGGAGTTCCACACTCCTAAACATCCCTAGGTTCACTGTTTCCGATGTAATAATGAAGTGGAAACGTGAAGGAGCACGTACAGCACAAAAGCGTACAGGCCGACCTCGTCTGTTGACTGACAGAAACCACCGACAGTTGAATATGGTCGTGATGTGTAACAGGCAGACATCTATCCAGACCATCACACAGGAATTCCAAACTGCATCAGGATCCAGTGCAAGCACTATGACAGATACGCGGGAGGTAAGAAAACTTTGATTTTATGGTCGAGCGGCTGCTCATAAGCCAAGCATCAAGCTGGTAAATGCCAAACGACGCCTCGCTAGATGTAAGGAGCGTAAACATTGGACGATTGATCAGTGAAAAAACATTGTGTGAAGTGACGAATCACGGTACACAATGTGGCGATCAGATGGCAGGGTGTGGGTATGGAGAATGCCCGGTGAACGTCATTTGCCAGTGTGTATAGTGCCAACCGTAAAATTCGGAGGCGGTGGTGTTATGGTGTTGTGTTTTTCATGGAGGGGCTTGTACCCCTTGTTGTTTTGCGTGGCACTATCACAGCACAGGCCTACATTGATGTTTTAAGCACCTTCTTTCTTCCCGCTGTTGAAGAGGAATTTGGGAATGTCGACTGCATCTTTCAACACGATCGAGCACCTGTTCATAATGCACGGCCTGTGGCGGAGTGATTGCATGACAATAACATCCCTATAATGGACTGGCCTGCACAGAGTCCTGACCTGAATCCTATAGGACACCTTTGGGATTCTTTGGAACGTCATTTTCGTTCCAGGCTCTACCACCGATATCGATACCTCTCCTCAGTACAGCACTCCGTGAAGAATGGGCTGCCATTCCCCAAGAAACCTTCCAGAACCTGATTGAACGAATTCCTGCTAGCATGGTAGCTGTCATCAAGGCTAAGGGTGGGCCAACACCATACTGAATTGCATCATTACCGATGGAGGGCGCCATTAACTTTCAGCCAGGTGATCGGATGTTTTTGATCACATAGTGTAGAACAACAATGTCGCTGGCGAACTTTAAGGTCTTTATTTCTTCTCCCTGAACTTTAATTCCTTCTCCTAATTCCACCTTGCTTTCCATCACAGCTTGCTCAATGTACAAATTAAATAACACTGGGAGTAGGCTCGAACTCGGTCTCAATCTCTTTTCGACAGTTGCTTCTTTTTCGTACCTTCCCACTCATTCAATTGCCATCTGTTTTCAATACAAAATACACTCCTGGAAATGGAAAAAAGTACACATTGACACCGGTGTGTCAGACCCACCATACTTGCTCCGGACACTGCGAGAGGGCTGTACAAGCAATGATCACACGCACGGCACAGCGGACACACCAGGAACCGCGGTGTTGGCCGTCGAATGGCGCTAGCTGCGCAGCATTTGTGCACCGCCGCCGTCAGTGTCAGCCAGTTTGCCGTGGCATACGGAGCTCCATCGCAGTCTTTAACACTGGTAGCATGCCGCGACAGCGTGGACGTGAACCGTATGTGCAGTTGACGGACTTTGAGCGAGGGCGTATAGTGGGCATGCGGGAGGCCGGGTGGACGTACCGCCGAATTGCTCAACACGTGGGGCGTGAGGTCTCCACAGTACATCGATGTTGTCGCCAGTGGTCGGCGGAAGGTGCACGTGCCCGTCGACCTGGGACCGGACCGCAGCGACGCACGGATGCACGCCAAGACCGTAGGATCCTACGCAGTGCCGTAGGGGACCGCACCGCCACTTCCCAGCAAATTAGGGACACTGTTGCTCCTGGGGTATCGGCGAGGACCATTCGCAACCGTCTCCATGAAGCTGGGCTACGGTCCCGCACACCGTTAGGCCGTCTTCCGCTCACGCTCCAACATCGTGCAGCCCGCCTCCAGTGGTGTCGCGACAGGCGTGAATGGAGGGACGAATGGAGACGTGTCGTCTTCAGCGATGAGAGTCGCTTCTGCCTTGGTGCCAACGATGGTCGTATGCGTGTTTGGCGCCGTGCAGGTGAGCGCCACAATCAGGACTGCATACGACCGAGGCACACAGGGCCAACACCCGGCATCATGGTGTGGGGAGCGATCTCCTACACTGGCCGTACACCACTGGTGATCGTCGAGGGGCCACTGAATAGTGCACGGTACATCCAAACCGTCATCGAACCCATAGTTCTACCATTCCTAGACCGGCAAGGGAACTTGCTGTTCCAACAGGACAATGCACGTCCGCATGTATCCCGTGCCACCCAACGTGCTCTAGAAGGTGTAAGTCAACTACCCTGGCCAGCAAGATCTCCGGATCTGTCCCCCATTGAGCATGTTTGGGACTGGATGAAGCGTCGTCTCACGCGGTCTGCACGTCCAGCACGAACGCTGGTCCAACTGAGGCGCCAGGAGGAAATGGCATGGCAAGCCGTTCCACAGGACTACATCCAGCATCTCTACGATCGTCTCCATGGGAGAATAGCAGCCTGCATTGCTGCGAAAGGTGGATATACACTGTACTAGTGCCACATTGTGCATGCTCTGTTGCCTGTGTCTATGTGCCTGTGGTTCTGTCAGTGTGATCATGTGATGTATCTGACCCCAGGAATGTGTCAATAAAGTTTCCCCTTCCTGGGACAATGAATTCACGGTGTTCTTATTTCAATTTCCAGGAGTGTATAAGTACTGTCCACTAAACGAGACCTTATCTAATGAATACTGGTAGACTATTCGAGAGAGCACGTATTTCCTGGCAAGACAACCGTAGTTCCGCTTCCAAGTAACTGAAGACGATTCGATGACTAAATACTCAATGGTGGATGCAGAGATCCCAAGAAATGAAACCTCTGAGTGAAAGAACAATACTCGAGCTTTCCTCAGTGCTACCGAGACAGTGAATCATACAGGCACTCAAGGCCTCAATCACACAATAGGAGCCCATGTAGGCAAGGTATCATGCTCCTGAAGCACAGGAGCGCAGCTCCAAAAACGATCTTGGAAGGAATGCTTTGAAGAACTAGGGATGTGCGGGGATGAGATAGTCTCCAAACTGCCAATCAAGCACCATCTTTGTTAGGTACCATCCTTTCAAGAGTCAAGGATGCAGATAGAAAGCTTCAAACCAACAAAGCAACGGAACAACAGATTCACTGCTGAGCTCATTAAGGAAAGTTATCTCACATAAGACGAACCTAAGAATTTTCTTCTTGTCGAAATAGTTCATGTGTGAACACCCAGATATCTGTGTCCAACAGGCACAATATTCTGGCAAACGACCACGTTGGCGTCATCATGTGCGTTGACGAAATGATTGATGGGGTCGGCGGGAGCGTTGGGGTTAGGAATGCTGGGCGCAGACGATCAATGGAGCGGTCGATCAGAGGGAGAGGAGGAGGAGATAAAAGCACGGCGCTCGCCCCCCCCCCTCCCCCCCCCCCCCCCCCCCCATCAATCATTTCATCAGTGCACCAAATCATGGCAACATGGTCGTTTGCCGAAATATTGTGCTGGTTGGACACCGACATCCGAAAGTTCACCCGTGAACTATTTCGACATAAAGTACGCCAGGAGAAGCTGAAGAATCACATCATTTTCTTCTTCACGGAAACCGGCACTGATTCCGAAAACATCGATGATGGGAAATTCAAAAAATGGTTCAAATGGCTCTGAGCACTATGGGACTTAACATCTATGGTCATCAGTCCCCTAGAACACATAACTACTTAAACCGAACTAACCTAAGGACATCACACACATTCATGCCCGAGGCAGGATTCGAACCTGCGACCGTAGCAGTCGCGCGGCTCCGGACTGAGCGCCTAGAACCGCTAGACCACCGCGGCCGGCTGGGAAATTCAACTGACGCTCTGCTCACATGATATTCTTAGTGCTATGAATAGAGAAAACAAGGTTGACTCGGTCTTTCTAGACGTGCGGAAATCTTTTGATTCAGTATTATATCGACGCCTTCCAAAAAAATAAATAGACTGTTACTGTGGGATATCTAAGCAGGTCTCTGTCTGCAGACACTTGGGTAATGTCTCGTAATATCTGTAACAGAGTAATTGCAGTATGTCGCGTATGCATATCGGAAATTCTATCCGAAAACATTCCAACCCAGTTAGATCTCAACATAGTACCAGCCTGGTTCAGAAATTGCGATTTGCGGTAAATGTAGAGAAATGCAAAGCCGTTCACTTGACGAAATTTGAAAACTTGGTATCCTTTGACTATTGTATTAATGAGTCAGAACTAGAGTCAGTTATGTCACACAACTCTCTGAACGTAACAGTATGGTATGAAATAGGGCGCTCAGTTATAGCTGATGCAAATATTAGGCTGCGGTTCGTTAGTAGGATACTAAGAGACTGCAGTTAGTCTACGAAACAGACTGCATGCAGAAAAATTGTATGGGCTATACTTTCAGGGTTGAAACTACGAATGTTCTCAAAAATGCTCATGTATTCGCACAATAGAGATAACACAAATAAAATGAGTCAAATACACACATCAAAAATGGTTTGTATCACCGCGGTTCCCAGAACTCCTGAAGACAGACGTTGACTGTGGATATTTTATCACAGACACAGTCCCTTTGACTGTTCAGAGATATTACTAAACCCGCCCAAAGATGTGAACAACCATGCATGATTAGCGCCCATTAGGCGGAGGGGGTCCGATAGCCGATCAGTTGCAGTCATTCCACCAGGAAGGAGGTGCACGGCTCCTGTTGTCTGTAGTTCAACCATGCCTAGACCGGCAATATCGCAGTTCGATCGCGTTCGCATTGTTATTTTGTACCAGAAAGGGCTCTCAACAAGGGAACGTTCAGGCGTCTCGGAGTGTTGTTCGGACATGGAGGAGATACAGAGAGACATGAACTGTCGATGACATGCCTCGCTCAGGCCACCCAAGGACTACTACTGCAGTGGATGACCGCTAACTACGGATTATGGTTCGGAGGAAACTTTACAGCAACGCCACCATGTCGAATAATGCTTTTCGAGCAGTCACAGGACGTTGTGTTGCGACTCAAACTGTGCGCAATAGGCTGCATGTTGCGCAACTTTACCCCCGATATCCTTGGCGAGGTCCATATTTGCAAACACGACACCATGCAGCGTAGTACAGATGGACCCAACAACATGCTGAATTGACTGCTCCGGATTGGCATCACGTTCTCTTCACCAATGAGTGTCGCATAGGCCTTCAACCAGACAATCGTCGGAGACGTGTTTGGGGGCAACCCGGTCAGGCTTAACGCCTTAGACACACTGTCCAGCGAGTGCAGCAAGAAGGAGGTTCCCTGCTGTTTTGGGGGGGGGGGGACTTCATGTGGGGCCAACGTACGCCGCTGATGGTCACGGAAGGCGCTGTAACGGCTGTAAGATACGTGAATGCCATCATCCGACCGACAGTGCAACCATATCGGCAGCATATTGGCGAGGCATTCGTCTTCATGGGCGACAATTCGCGCCCCCATCGTGCACCTCTTTCAGGATAACGACATCCTTCGACTAGAGTGGACAGCATATTATCCACACATGAACCCTATCAAACATGTCTGGGATAGATTGAAATGCGCTGTTGATGGACAATGTGACTCACCAACCACTCTGAGGAATTTACGCCGAATCGCCGTTGAGAAGTGGGACAATCTTGACCAACAGAGACTTGATAAGGTTGTGGATGGTATGCCATGACGATTACAGGCATGCATTAATGCAATAGGACGTGCTGCTGGGTATTGGAGGTACCGGTGTCTACAGCAGTCTGGTCCACCACCTCTGAAGGTTTCGCTGTATGGTGGTACAACACGCAATGTGTGATTTTCATGAGCAATAAAAAGGGTGGAAATGATGTTTATGTTGACCTCTATTTCAATTTCCTATACAGTTTCCGGAACCCTCGGAACCGAGGTGATGCAATACTTTTTTTTGTCGTGTGTAAAAGCTCAAAGAGAGTCGGACAGACGTTTTCCTCAGACCCCACCCGTGAGGACGGGCAGAAACCCCAGTACGAAACAGAAAGCGTCCTCCGAACGCACTTTAGTGGTTCTTAGTGTATAGATGAGTCTAGAAATAGTAGGAATTGCAGCGCCAAGACGAAGGTGGTTCATAAATGTTTCATTAACACACATTCTGCCCTTTTTTGTTGTAATGATGTGGTAAAGTTCTGCATGGACGATGAGCGTGATTTCGGTGATAATTTCTTTAGCTGAAACTCTCATTTCATTTCTGCATTTCCCACTATTATGATGCAATCTAATGGAAGTTCTGACGTTGATGTATATATAATTCACTATACGAAATGGGTTTAATCAGTGCTTTATTTTTCTAGATCTATGAATCTCTGTCAGAGTTAAATCCACTAGTCTACTACGCAATACCGTTCGCGAGCATTAAAAGGTCTTTTGTGCTACGTCCACTTCTAAAGCCAGCGTGTTCATTTCCCTGATTAAAACCCAGTGTGGTTCTATGCCGCTAGTGATAAATGTAGTGATTATCTCGCACAACACAAAAAATGGTTCAAATGGCTCTGAGCACTAGGGGACTTAACTTCTGAGGTCATCAGTCCCCTAGAACTTAAAACTACTTAAACCTAACTAACCTAAGGACATCACACACATCCATGCCCGAGGCAGGATTCGAACCTGCGACCGTAGCGGTCGCGCGGTTCCAGACTGTAGCGCCTAGAACCGCTCGGCCACCCCGGCCAGCCGCACAACACAGAGAGGATGCATATAGATATGTAAATTTTTTGTGTCTAATCTGTATCCTATCTTATGAAGTAGTACAATTACAGCATACATCTAATTTTTTGATACTGTCGCATCGACACAGTTTAACAGAGCCTATATCAACAGGAACAATTTCTCCAAACGATATTATAAATTAATTTAATGTTTAATCATGCTTCCGGATTTCATGCGATTACTCACCTGAAACGAGCGCAAAGATTTAATTCAGTAGGCTCTGTTCTAATGTTACTTTATTTTCGTTTAATATTGTCTTTTAAAACTTCAGAAATTGTTGGACATTAAATTGCGGATAACCTTTGCAACCGTGTCTCTGTGACGATGCTGTCCATCCCAATGGAGCGATTCATCGCCCTGGGGACGTCAGCACCACCAAACATGGCAGCAGGTGGCAACCTAACGCGTATTTAACGTTTTTGAAGTCCACGGCTTGACAGAATTTATTGGTACATCTAAATCAGGTCGCCAGCAGAAAGTACTATCTCCTCAACTTTTTTTTCTTTTGTCAACATCCAGTCTATTTGAGGGACGTGCACGAGCACTCACCACTATTTCTCTTATTCACTCACCCCAATCTCTTTTCCTGCCAAATCACTATGTAAGTAGGTGCGTATCGCGAAATGTCAGCTTTCGTCTTATGTTGTCTTTTTAGTCATATTTTCAAGTAACAAATTCTATGAAGGAAGGAACAATTATTGTTTAACGTCTTGTCAATGACGAAATCGAATGACGGACAAGGAAATTGGCAATGTCGCCAGCCAGTTCGGTTGTATAACACACCATGAAATCACGTCGCCGGAGAACTGCATGAAGTGGGTCAGTCTCTAAATTTTTTTGTTAATATCATTGTACATGATGTTACGCTATTACTAGACGCAGCTATTTCTTAAAAAAACGAACACATCACAAGATACAAAGCAGCTGTTTTTTTCTTTTTAGCGACCAGTCTAAGGACGAGAATGGAAAAATACACTCTGTGACAAAAAAAGCGGCATACCACGAGGGAATTATCCGAATGGGTCGGAAATCGGTTGGTGTGCTGTACGTGTACAAACAAATTACAATTTCAGAAAAAAATGGATGATTTATTCAAGAGAAGGAGCTTCACAAATTGAGCACGTCAATAATGCGTTGGTCCACCTCTGGCCGTTGTACAAGCAGTTATTCGGCTTGGCATTGATTGACAGAGTTGATGGATAACCTCCTGAGGGATATCCTGCCAAATTATGTCCAACTGGCGCGTCAGATCGTCAAGATCTTGAGCTGGTTGGAGGGCCCTGCCCATACTGCTCCAAACTTTCTCAATTAGCGGGAGATCCGGCAACGTTGTTGGTCAAGGTAGACTTGACAATCACGATGGCAAGTAGTAGAGGCTCTCTCCATGTGCGGGTGGTCATCCTCCTACTGAAATGTAAGCCTAGGATGACTTTCCATGAAGGGCAATAAAACGGTGCATCGTCGACATATCTCTGTATTGTAAGGGTGCAGCGGATGACAACCAAAGGAGTCGTGCTACTAACAGAAATAGCGTCCCAGAATGATACTCCTGGTTGTCGTGTCGTATGGCGGGCGACTGTCAGGTTGGTATCCCACCACTGTTCAGGGTGTATTTGGACACATCTTCACTCGTCATTGGGGCTGAATCCTACCATGGCCAGCAAAGTTGACAGATCTAACCCCAATCGAAAACGTTTAGAGCATTATGTGTAGGACTCTCCAATCCATTCGAGATGTTGATGATTTAACGCACCAATTAGACAATTTTGCACCACACTCGGTAGAAGGACATCCAACAATTCTATCGATTAATGACAAGCCGAATAACTGCTTGCGTAAGGGCCAAGGGTGAACCAACGTGCTACTGACTGGCTCAATTTGTAAAGCAGTTCCTCTTGAATAAAGCCGCGCTGAGTAGCAGAGTGGTCTGAAGGGCCTTGTCACGGTTCGCGCGGCTTCCCCCCGTCGGAGGTTCGAGTCCTCCCTCGGGCTTGTGTGTGTGTGTGTGTGTGTTGTCCAAAGTGTAAGTTAGTTTAAGCTAGATTAAGTAGTGTGTAAGGCTAGAGACCAATGACCTCAGCAGTTTGGTCCCATAGTACCTTACCACAAATTTCCAAATTTCTTGAATAAATCATCAAGCTTTTTTCTGAAATTCTAATGATTTGTTCGTCTTTACATGTACACCACATCTGCAGATTTCCGGTCCATTCGGACAACTCTTTCGTGGTGCGTTGTTTCTTCTTCTTTTTTTTTGTCTTAGACTGTATAAGACGACAATATACCAAATATGAAGAGGCAGCTCTTCTTTTGCATATGGCCTTTGGTGACAAGCATCTCATCGTGTTTTAGGTATATCCTAGGAGTTTTCAGGGTACGGTTACATTTATTTAAAACTATATATTTGTTATTAAATTTAATATATTTCGATGGCGGAGAACAGTCATATCACTGGGTAATAGTTGATAAATCAAGTTAATTGTTATAATAAATACTTTTGCTCGTTTTCAGTCTCGACGCGTAGAAAATGTGATTTCTACATCCTGTTGTTATTTTATCATATTTACAGCAAGGATTGTTTCGTACGTGCATTCGATGGAGGTGAGTGGAGACTGATCTACGTTTAACTCTCAAACGAATTATGGAATTTCTAAACTTTTGATTTGCCGTAATTATGTGAAATGAGAGCTTCCAGAGAATACTCATTTGTGCGTTCCAAGCATATTTCTGTTTACGTCATCTTTCCAGTGGACGAAGGAAGGGAGGAAAGTTAGGTTTAAGGTCCCGTTGAAAGCACGATTGTTACGAAATGATGGGGAAGGAAATCGGGTATATACTTTTCAAAGGAACCATCCTGATAATTGCCAGAAGTGATCTAGGGAAATCACGGAAAACCTAAAGCTGGATGGCCGGACAGGGATTTGAACCATCGTCCTCCAGAATGCACTTCCCTAGTGGAGTCTCCGTCTTCATTATAATGTAATCTTAGGTCTGATAGCGGTTATTTAATATTTTTAATTGTGCCCTTTTGAGAGACTTTCTTCGCTAAGACAAAGAAAGTACTTCTTCGATCAGATTCTGGAGCTAGACAAGTCCGAGAGGATTGTTTAGGAGGTAGTGACAGCATTTCAGGTGATACAGAACATCATGTGCAACGAACATTTTTGTTCTTTCTCATTTCGGAGCTATCTCCCATTATCCATCAGAGTTTATCTTGTGTATTGTCTACACCAACTGTAGTTGCTAACTGCGATGATAACACGAAGAGGAAATCGAACATAAACGTAAAAGACGTCAAAGAACGTGCCTTTGACTATTTTCAGGATAGGTAAGCGAAATTTATTGAAACAAAAGCAGGCCTGAGCAGATGGTCTTAATGAACAAACGGCTTTTGTCAAAAGTACTAGTGTAGTTCTGGATCGAAAGGCAACGACAGCACAACAAAATCTAAAGTCCAAAATAGGAACTGTGTTTTGAAGTTAACAAGCGAACTCCTGGAATAAAAAAAAACTTTGTTAACAGTAATTAAAATTGATAAACTTATGTTAATCGGTTTGCTTTACTATCGGACTACAAACGTGTGCTGAACAAGAAGTCGAAAGTGGAACCTTTTCTTTCGCGAGCACTACTTCTCTGCCTGCTCGCTTGCACACACACCATTTCGTAACTTAAATCACGCACCACATATTTCACCCCTTTCCGAAAATTCGTTGTCCTTCTCCTTCTTACCGCACAGCAGCAAGACAGCTTGGAAGATGACCATAGCCTCAAACAGTTTGATTAATGCTTAAGCTTGGTCTCATTAATATTCGGTTTGCTGTGGTGTGAAAATTTCTTTGCATCTGCCATTTTTTTGCTGGTACTTTTATGAAGTTAGATCGCAAAAGTTGGTTTTAGAGAAGAGGAAAAATGCAATTAAAATAAGTCTGCAAGTCAGTTTGTCTGTTGTATAGTTAAAAAATAAAAAAATAAAAAATCTGGATGCGTTTTGACACCGTCATTCACCCATTACACAAGAAAGTCACTAATCATTAAGATTCAATTCTCGTTATAGAAAATAATGATTTGCAGGTGTGTTCCAACAAACAGGATAGAAAATGTTACAAACAATAAAAAACAGTCCTCCATTTCTCTCCTTTAGTTATGGTTGAAGAAGTATACAAAGCTCAATTATAGTTTATGGCCTTATTAGAGGAGCCTCAGATTTGTGGTTTCACATCCAGGAACAAGTACTGGACAACCCTACAGAGGTCTGTTTCTGTGCTGACATATCGTCTTCTAATGCCGGAGGAGTCATCAGAGACTGTAACGATGCAGTTAACACTTTTAAACTTAAAGGATCCCAGCAAGCCAAACTGTTTAAAAATAATCCCACCTCTTGTTCTTTACCATGCTTCAAAGTACTATTTTATAGCCTGTGCTGAAGTGTCTAGCATTAGAAGACGAAACTTTAGACACAAGAACATGCCTTTAGAAGAGCTAACGCCCATATAACAAAAATAATCAACAGTGTAAATATCGGTGGCGAAGGCCTGCATTGTATGATAACCTTATAAACGTTTCCTACATGGAAGTATCATTGCAGCATACGAGTAGAACACTACACTGGAGCCCAGTTAGTTTTAGACTATGCTCTATTACGTGTGCCGGATTAATTTCTCATTGGATTGATACATTCTTCAGTTTGATTAGCCTTTAAGCCGTTTCTCATATCCATGCAGGAAACCACCGAACAAACTGAAATACGGTAAGTAATTTTTCATGCTTTTTCACTAAATTTGGGAATGGTTTTCTGTAATTAGAGAATGATAATGGTGGTAGTACATTTAAAGTGTTTTTACTGAAAATCTTGGACCATAGTGACCTGTAGTACAGTGCTCTATGTAGCTTCATGTCCTTTCTTTAACACTGTGGTGGACTCTCTGTCTTCCGAACACTTTTTGCTTGCGTGAGAAGCCACTGAGTTGAGACGGTGTGAAGAGAGAATGGTACGGAACACGGCACTTTACTGGGAGCGGAAGATGATGGCTCAGGTGGACTTACAGAACTGGGGCTGCCGAGGCGTCCCAAGTGGTAGCAAACCATTGCCCAGCTTTACAACATCACCCAGCCAAGTGTCTACCTAGGAGCAGAGAGGCGTCAGAAGCAATAGGTGGGGGATGCTTCCTCGTGTTTTGCGAACTGCTTTTGTAGACAGCCATCGGCCACTTTAGGAAACTCGGGCTGCACAAAATAACGTGCTAATGTTGTGACTCGTTGTTCCTAGTTTTAGAAGCCCTCTGATGCAAGGCTAGTGCCATAGGCGCGAAAACGTACGATTGGTATATTATAGTGTGACGTCACGAGAACGAATTTTACTGTATGATTGCCGTCTGATCGCGACGCACGGCTTTTGGCGGGATTTTGTACGCTGGGAAATCATGCCATTAGACCGCAGTGTTTTGTATTTTCGCTACTGGCGACTGGCACTGCTCGTCGCAAAAAAGAGACCAGGGTATAATAGAGAGCCAAAAACATAAGGGACTCACGTTTGAGACGTAGTGGGGACGGCGTCGACTCATGGTAGAAACACAGTGGAGGCAGCATCGACTCCCTGGTCGAGACGTCATGGAAGCGGCATCGACTTCTGCTGAGACGTGGCGCTGATCACAGCGACTTTCGACTTAGGAGACTCCCAGGGAACGGTGATGTAGCAACGCTTCCCCGTCTTCTCGAGAGAGGTTGTACGATTGTGGTATTCATTTTGGAGCACATCAGTTATACTACGGTGATCATTCTATGCACCCCCGGCGAGCTAGGTCATTCTTATCCCGCCCTGTTGGAATTATATACGATCGCCTGTCTCTGGTTCAACGCACATGTATTGAATGTACAAACCTTTTGACCAGTCACCAAGCTTTCAGTCACTCTTTTCCGTCAGGAAATAGCAAGTTTTGAAATTAAGTTTCAGACCGTCATTTTGAGTTAAGAGCGTGTAATTTCTCACGCAGTAGGGTAACACTGATATCCATATAATCATTAATCAGATAGCTTTAGGCAACTGTTGATTGTCTCCTTTCTATGAGTTGTAATCATTTGTGTTTTATAAATTAACTAGAGTGTTTAAATGAAAGATTGTTTTTCTCAGACACCTTCCCGTTACATTAATTTATTTTGTAAATCCACCATTTTAGGATCCATGCCTAGGACCTAAAAATAGTGTTATCCGTTAGTGGTGTATATTAAATTTGTAGGATAGGTCTGGAAGGAGTGGCCTCATTTCAGTTGGTTTTCTGGGTTAGAAAAATTTTCCACGAAGAGGGGTTTTCACAAAATCTTTCCATCTCCGCTTTAAGAAGCACAATAGAAGAAAGATGTTTGCTCCGTAACATTTTAAGCTGAGGGAAAGTGGCCGAGTTGCCAGCTACCCGAGAATACAGTAAAGAAGACCATCCAGGCACACGTTATGAGCAAGGCCTCATCTGGGGAGAACCTCCAATGAAAGTGGGATGAGGAAACTGCATGATTATTATAAAAAAGAGACTACTTTAAACATTACGTTATCGCCTTTATTGGCATAGTATAGGTTCGAAAGGAAATTACGTTATCACTGGCGCCCAGACATGACGCGATTGTGTCCACGCGTAGCATATGTCGGCACACAGCCATCATGAGGGACCTCAACGACAGGACAAGGATCTCCGGACATAGAGACATGGAGGCCTACGAACGCGGCCTCTGTCCGTAGTAGTGACACATCAGCAGGGCGCGTGTTCATTAAGTTGGATCTGCGGTGACCGTGGCACCTGGCTCATTAGCCAGACATGTTGCTCTGGCAGACAAGTCACACGCGTGGCCGCTGCCGCAGTCTGGCAGCTTGAATGACTGACGCGGCTGTTAACGAGCACGCGATTCGCCGCTGAGATGCGGCGTCTCCCAGCGACCGTCATTATGTTGTCACCCACGGCCTCAACAGTCTGCAGATAACGATTACCATCAAATAAACAGTCGGAAATCTATTTAGGGTCGCAGTATGATGAACTGACGGATAACGCTTTGTTATACTCATAATTTAAGTTCATACGAGTATAAACACTTACCCCAAATGTCAGCCTTATCGGATGAAACAAACGGGTGCGGATCAAGAACTTACGTGAATGTATACACCGAACTATTCAAGGCTGACATAGCAGCAATACATATAAAATTGATCCCGGTCCTCTAGTTTTGACACAAGAGGCAGGGAAGGGATGTTAGTAATTCTCTGATATGCGAAGCTGTAAATAGCAACATTTGCGCCGTACAGCTGGAAATTACGATACATAGCGTGGATAATAAGAACACACTGAATGAACAGCTAACTGTTGATACAAATAACTTTTTCAAACATTTCACTGGTTCCTTTTCGTAACTACATTTTTAGCAATTGGCAGGATACTATCATTTCATGAGGTCCTTGGAACATGTATACGTTATCTGTTTGTATAGACATATCTGTGGCTTCCTTGTTTACTTGCGCTTGAGCTCACTCGCGTTTCAGTGTCGTGTTTGGCTACGTGGTGTGTGGTATCAACGAAGACGCACGGGCGGTTTACGACGACAGAGGAGAGAACCATATGGTTAGATGTTGAACACCATAGGCGACACCATTTTAGAGTTTTTTATATTTTGACGACTATGTGGAGGTGCACCTTGGAAGACACGGCTGCAACATGGGAAGTAGCCACGATGTTTTAATTTTATTATCAATTTTATTATGCCTGGTGCATGTTCCATTTTAGCGAGTTTTAACAGGTTCTTTTTTATTATTCTGATGATGGAAGCTTGACTTTCGAAACGCGTCAATCTTAGTGTTTTACACTATAAACAAGTGGTTGAGCCGATATATTTTTTAACATTTTAACAAAAATATAAAGATAGAACGAGAGAAACCACAAAGGAATTATCCGAATAGGACGGAAATCACTAGATGTGATGTTCATCTACAGATAAACATATCATTACAATTTCAGAAAAAAACTAATGATTTATTCAAGAGAAAGAGCTTTACAAATTGAGAAAGTCAATAACGCATTGGTCCATCTGTGGCCCTTACACAGGCAGTTATTCGGCTTGGTATTTATTGATAGAGTTGTTGGATGTCCCCTTGAGGGATATGGTGCCAAATTCTGTCCAACTGGCGCGTCTATATCTTGAGGTGGATGTAGCGCCCAACCCATAATGCTCCAGATATTCTCAATCGGGGACAGATCAGGCGCCCTTGCTGACCAAGGTAGGGTTTGGGAATTGCGAAGACAAGGAGTAGAAACTCTCGTCCTGTGCGGGCGGGCATTATCTTGCTGAGATGTAAGCCGTGGATGACTTGCCATGAAGGGCAACAATACATGGGGTAGGATATCGTCAACTTACTGCTGTGCTGTAGGGTTGCTGCGGATGACAACCAAAGGAGTCCTGCTACTAACACATATGGCACCCGAGAGCCTGGTTGTCGGTCCGTATAGCGGGCGACAGTCAGGTAGGTATCCCACCGCGGTCCAGGCCTTGTCCAGATACGTTTTCGGCCTGGAATCTCATTGACTGGAGTAAAATTGTCCTTAATGATGAGTCCCGCTTCGAACTTAGGCCCGATGACCAGCAAAGACGGGTCTGGACACAATCTTCTATGTTTGTTTTCAGAATAAGCTGCCAATGAGCCATTGTTGCCGAGACAGATATCGAAGCCACAGTTTAAGATAGAGCAGAAGGAATTCTGGCATCTATATTTATAAAGTATCCATCAGTATTAGAGCATCTCTGAGAAGCTGAGGAACATAGACTAGGGAGATTACTCCTCTGAGTATATAAGGAGAATAGAGAATAGTCTGACAATGGAAAGAGATTTGCCAGCGCAAACACTTACGCGAATAAAAGTACGATAACCATGGTCTGTAAAATATGTTTCATCGTAAAACTTCCTCTGAATTAACCTACCTAATAAAACCTTGCATTTCAGTGAAAGAGAAGATTCTTCACTCCCCCCTCATCTCTGAACACTTTGCTCAAATACATCCGTAGTTCCATAATAAGGCGCAGCTAAAACGTAGTGTTTCACAACAGCCAAAACAGCGGGTCACTACAGTCATCACTTCCTTGGTGATTGCCGGATCTGCACAGACACTTAGTCTGCCATTTGTCCTTTGTCATTCAGACTTATTCATCTAATAACTTTGTCATGCGATAATGTATTGTTACTGGGTAATTTTACCAGCTCAGTTGTCAGCATGAATTGTAGCATCGTTTATCCTCCTCAGTGGCAGGAAACGAATAACCGCCACGATATTGCACTTACACAACAGTTCGCGCCATTTTACTTTGGTTCCTGTAGTGGCGTGCTACAGCACGGCGATTTCAGTGTGCACTAGGATTGTAAACATGTATCAGCAAGCAAACAAAAAATTATATAATTTTATTTTTTAGAGGTCATTATTAAAACTTGATGACTATCATTCGCAAAACGTAAAGAACTAAGGGATGATTGTTTTCTTAAAACGGACGGATGATTGTTATGTACTCAGAGGGAAGATGATTAAGATTTGCCATGTCATTGACGATGAATGTAGGCGAGAAGAACTCTGACTGGACAAGACTGACGCAAGTACTCAGTAGCTATCTTTTCAAAGGAATTATCTCGCCATTTGCGTGACGTGGCTTCGGGAAACCGCCATCACAGGCTTAGATAGTACTGTTCTGCCATTCCGTATACTTCCGTAACTAATTTCAGACGAACATCCGAAAGTTCCTAAAAATTTACTGCGTCTCTCATCGTTCGCAAATTATCAGTATATTTTTAGTCTTTTAAATGCACTTGGTTATTATTCACGTAACATAATCACAGGCACAATAACCTGCATCTCTCCTGCTATGGCGGGAGTGCCATAGTATGGTTCGTTGATCTGATGTGTTCGTCTTGATGTAAACAAAACTATCCAGAAGTAATAACGAAGTCCTTGAACAGGTTAAACTGTGTCACAATTACCAACGAAAATAAAATTCTAACTAATTACCTTTCGGGAACAGCAAGTTCTGCGCAGATGCTTTCCGAGTACGGAAGATGTCGCTCGCGACCTATGCAGCGCTCGGAAACCACGTTGCACATGCTCTCTTATTTACTCTGCTGTGATACGTGGAAACAACAAACAGTGGCATCACTCTCCGTGCTCTCGCAGAGCGACAGCTGTTTGCAAATGTGACTATTAATTGAGTGATTCGCGGCGCTGGGAACGATTTCTGTACATAGAACTGGTGGCCGCGACCTTTGTGTGCTCAATAAATACGGCAGCTCGATCACAGTCAGCTGTTAATATTGACACTGGTCGTCCATTGTGTATGACACACATGGGAAATTACAATAAAATACTGTAGCTGCGAATTTATAGCTGTATGACAGTTTCTGCTAATTCATTATTATTGCATTCGCAACGAATTTATTTAATTCTGCTAGACTGTTGCAAACGTGTCATACGCCGGCCAAATTTTTTACGTTCGAAACTAATATTAGCACCAATTTAGCAGAAGTTATTTGTCGTTTCGGTAGTTTTCGACTGTTTGCGAATTATTTCATACGCTTACGGTAAACAATGTACCACTGACAGCAGAAATACCTGCTTCAGGAAGAACTTAGTTACACCTTTTATTAAATAGAAATTACACTATAGCTAAACAGTCTAGCGAATTATAAATTCCTGAACCTAGTCATTATTCTGCGTAAAGTCTTAGAATTTACTTCGTCTGAGTTAGTTGAAGACTGTAAGTCTGACAAGGTACGAGCACTCCTTTACAAGCCAGCAAAAGATATGTTTGTAAGTCTTTCAAAGTTAGGTTAGCGCATATATATATATATATATATATATATATATATATATATATATATATATACTCCAAGCCATTCATCTGCGCAGCAAAAATTAATTTCTGTAGTGAACACTTATATCCAAGAAGACGGCAAAGTGTTCGTATCAGCCCAGTCTCTGCTCTTTTAGCCGTCGCCGTCTATAGTAGTACTTTTAACTTAAGAGGGTAGGACGTCAAACGGGCCGAATTGGACCAGGAGAGGCACCACAGGACATTTTAATTTCCACTATCTATACTTTTACAAGTAAATTCATAAAACTTTGTCAGCATGACCAGGAAGGATTCAGGATTCACACTCGTAGCACCGGAAGTTCAAAAACATAACAAAATAATTTTTGTTACATGTGAAATTTCATCAGTTTTTCACTTACTATTGGCTGTATTTATTGCTATAGGTACACTTTTCTGTTCGATTAATTTTGCACTGCATAGAAACCATATTGCCGGCCGGAGTGGTCGAGCGGTTCTAGGCGCTACAGTCTGGAACCGCGCGACCGCTACGGTCGCAGGTTTGAATCCTGCCTCGGGCATGGATGTGTGTGATATCCTTAGGTTAGTTAGGTTTAAGTAGTTCTAAGTTCTAGGGGCTGATGACGGCAGCAGTAAAGTCCCATAGTACTCAGAGCCATTTGAACAAACCGTATTTAGAGGGGTCTGAAACTCTACAATCTATTTAATTTATGAAAAAATGAATGAGCTGTTACGTTTTAAGTTTTATGTTTAGAAAAAAATAAAATTTTCTAGATAATTATCTCAATTGTTACCACAGTTTTTAATAGATTTGGAAAATTCTAGAGTTTCATACACGTGTAAGTATGGTTTGTATGCTGTGCAAAATTCATGAAAGAATCTCTCTTACTTGTGAAGAAAAATGTACCTATAGCAACAAATGTTTCTGGCTGATGCTTTATGTTCACTGACAGCAACTCACGGCGTGTGCAGTGGGTTGTTTGAATTGATTGTCGCTTGTCTTTTCATCATGTTTTAGTCATAGGCAGTGGGTATTTGATAGCGGGTGTAAGTGATACTCTTTCCTTTAAACACCTACGTGTATTTTCCGCTATATTCGCCTATTTATTGGTGACAGGCAGTGTTCCAGTCACGTGTTCTATATACATGCCTGCATTCATTTGTTCAAGTATCATCTTTCTACTTCGTTATCAACGTTCAATTGAAAATATCGCGAGTCGTTGGAAAGATTGATTATGAGTATCTGTTGACAGTTCCGTAATCTCCTCCATCCTGCTTTCTTTCATCATAAATTTTTTACTTCTTATTTGCATTCTAATATGAATGTGGGGGTGAGATTTGGTATGATCGCATGATACACACATGTACCATAGAATACAAGCTGACAGACCAGACCAGATATTTAACTGTATTATCAATAGGTTATCTGCACATGTGCTCTGTTAACGCGATTTCTCAGCTCCTTGTTGCGACTGTCAGGCACTTTGATCCAAGTTTCTGGTTAGGAAATAGGTAATGTACTTTTGCATCAGTGCCCTGAATGTCACTCAGGAGATAATAAAGAAAATGCAGATTCAGAATGGCAAGCCTTCTCCTCCCGAAGACCGTTATTACCTCTGTTTCACTCTTTTGAGGACATCCCTTGACTTTGAGCTTTACATTTCCCCCATATTGGACATGTGTTTTGTAGCCCAGATGAGTGGCAGAGTCGAGTGAGAAAATCTCTAAAAGCTACTTTTTCCATTGCGCAAGAAAGATCTCGTATTAAAAAACAAGACCACTTACCTCCACCCCTCCACCCTTCTTTTACCACTTCTCATGGTATCTGAAGCAAGATGCATGGTAAAGTACGAACAACTTTAGTTTCTAAAGCACATGGGAAAAGACATTTCAACCAATACGTAATAAATTATAGACTTCTTCTTCATCCAGCAGTCAAAAAACTCTCCTCTTCCTAGCCTTGTGTATCGTACCCACCAGGCCGAGCGTAGTAGTTCAGCAGTGAAGACTCTGGATTCGAATTTCGGAGGAACAGAGAATCAACCATTCGGCCTTCCAGATTTACGTTGTTCTTAGTTTCCATAAATCACTATAAGCGAATGGTCGATTGGTACCAACGATTCCCTTCCAAGTCCTTGTCCTATCAGAGTATGTGCTCCAATAATCCCATCATCGGTAGGACGTTAAACACCAATAGCCTTTCCTTTTTATAGCCCGTCATTTTAATATTTCTTAGCGCCATTTACGTTTACCACCCATCTCCTCTAGGCGGATATGAAAAATACACGAACTAGGTGAACAAAAGTTATATAGGGGCATCCATCAACAGTCGCAGTTTGCAATGGCTCTTCGTTTCGAAAAACACCTTTCACTTCATTTCAATGCATCGAGAAGTCACCTCCCTGCAGTGGGTTTTTCACGTATAATAATCGGTTTAGCGTTATACGCGCAGTGTTTGGGACACTGGACTCTTATTCGGAACGAGCAAGAAGCCAATAGCAGTGAACGCTGAATTGGCACCTTTAACGTCTCAGTCGATGTTGTTCAGCACCGTTGCCATATCCGAACTCGCGCCCCGTCCCCAGTGTGACGTTACACTGTTCGTACTGGAAGTAGGCTGATTATGTCTTCTCTATGTAAGTAGGCTGTTTATGTTTTCTTATTGGCAACGTTACGTAGCGCTCAATATGAAAATCACTGGCTGTGCTGTGTGCAGTCTGTGGCTGCTTTGCATTGTTGTAATACTCGCCATTGTAGTGTTGGGCAGCGGCAGCTGGCTGTGAACAGTGCGTAGCGTTGCGCAGTTGGAGGTGAGCCGCCAGCAGTGGTGGATGTGGGGAGAGAGATGGCGGAGTTTTGTAATTTTTCATGAACTGGTATATTTATATATGATGATATCAAGGTAAATACATTGTTTGTTCTCTATTAATATCTTTCATTTGCTAACTATCCCTATCAGTAGTTAGTGCCTTCAGTAGTTTGAATCTTTTATTTAGCTGGCAGTAGTGGCGCTCGCTGTATTGCAGTAGCTTGAGCAGCGAAGATTTTGTGAGGTAAGTGATTTGTGAAAGGTATAGTTTAATGCTAGTCAGGGCCATTCTTTTGTAGGGAATTTTGAAAGTCAGATTGCGTTGCGCTAACAAAATATTGTGTGTCAGTTTAAGGTCAGTCGTGTATAATTGTTCAAAGGGGACGTTTCATATGTCGACCCTTAGCCGAGGATACCTCACTGGAATCTTCTGATTTTTCTTGTAGTTTGTGTAATTAGTGTAGATTTTGTTTATTGCTAGCGCGTAATTATACAGAGAATTTCCTTTGTAGTTGCAGTCTTTCATTGTTGTATAGTAAAACAGTTGTGGCATGTATGTAGATTTGCACCAAGTATTTCGCAGCTGCGCTTGCAATTAACTAGATATTATTTTCAGTGCTATGTTAATGTGTTCTTTTATTTTTGATCTTCAAATTGTGTTTTTCTGTGTTGTCGTGTGAAATACTGTGACAATAATGGCGTGTGAAAAACGTAATACTAGGCTCCAAAGTAAACTGAGAAATGACAGTGAAAATGAAAGCAGTGTGTTAGCGCCACCAAGTAATGAATTAACTGATGTTCAAAGTAGTAATTTGGTAATCGTGCATAGGGAAATGGAGCGGGCGGCAAACAATGGCACGGACAGTGAAACAATTAGTGAAGAGGGAAGCATTATCGATCGATCGGTCGGCAACAGCTCGCCTCAGGAATCCGAAATGACAGGACACAATTTTGCAAATACTGTAGATTCAGGTTTTGCGTCCTCACCGTTTTCTCAAATGAGTCAAGACACATTTTCCGCTTGTCAAAATGTGAATGTTGCCGGTGCAAATTCACTGCCGAAAAGCACTGAGGAACATGTTCCAGACACCAGTGCATTGTTATTACAATTAATACAGCAAATGGGACAAACACAGCAAAAGCTTCAAAAGTTAGACACAATGGAACAAAATCTTCGAAAGTTAGACACAGTGGAACAAAATCTCAAAAAGTTAGACACAATGGAACAAAATCAGAGACAAACACAGCAAAAGCTTCAAAAGTTAGACACAATGGAACAAAATCTTAAAAAGTTAGACTCATTGGAGCAAACTCTTGAACGAACACGTGAGGATTTAACTGCTGAGTTACATTACATTGAATCGAAATGTCAAAAAGTCTGTAATGACGTAAAAACACAAATTTGTGAGCATTTCCAACCTATTTTTTCGCGTCATGAAAATGCACTACAGAATCACGAAGCAGCTATAAAAGAACTGCAAACTATTGTTCATGAAAATCATGAGACCTTGCAAGCAAAATTTGACTCAGTTGCATCTACCGATACGGTTATGCAACTTGCAAAAACTCAGGAAAACTTAAAGGTCACAGTAGACACGATTGCAACACAAATGGACACTCTGAAACTTGGTTCAGAAAAACATAGAGAGGAAATGATTTCACTATCGGATAAAGTAGCCGAACTTTCAGATCAGTTCACTAACTTATCTACAAAGGTAGATGATGATCTGAATGACACAACACCTGTAGCTTTCATGGACACTGAAGAGTATGAACAAATTAGAAAATTCAAACAAAATCAAAATCAAATCAATACACAGTACAAAAGAGAAATCCGGGAAGTGCAAGATCAGTTGGCACAAGTAGTACAAGAATTACGTATTTCAGAGGACACTCGCGCCCCAATACGGGAAGAGGGACATACAAATACGGAACAGACACAAAATAATAACACAGGGCATTTCGGAAGTTATGAAAGAAATTGGCAATGTGCACCGAATTTTGAGATGGAACCGCCGACACGACGTAACTATGACCGAGATGCTACTCGCCGACACGATGATTTTGACTATAAGCTGTTCATTACTACACGTAAATTCAAAACGTTTAAGAATTCTGCCAACGACATTCATCCACAAGCGTGGCTCCATCAATTCTCTCATTGTTTCCCTCCCAACTGGTCATTGGAGCACAGGTTAGAATTTATGTGTGGCTACTTAGAGAATGAACCAGCTGTAAGAATGCGATCGGTCATTCACGATTGCCACAGTGAAGGAGAATTTTACCATGCCTTCCTCTCAGCATATTGGTCTCAAGCTACACAAGACCGTGTAAAACATAACATCATAATGATGAAACACTTCGAACAATCTGAATTTTCCAGTCTTGTGAAATATTTTGAAGACATGTTGCACAAGAATCAATACCTGTCAAACCCATACAGCCCCTCAGAACTCATCCGCATTTGCTTAATCAAACTGCCTAAACATTTACGACATATTATTTTAGCAGGACGTTGCAAAGACGACATTGAAGCTTTTCAGGGACTGTTACAAGAATTAGAAATTGACACTGACAATCGCGGAACGCGAAACCAGGAACACAACAATTACAGGTCACATCCGTCGCAAATCCGCGATGAAAGAAGTAATAACTGGACACGACAAGGCTATTCTCACAACACAAATCGTGACCAAAATAGACACCACCCGTATGACAACCGTTGGCAGAGTAGTAATAACTACAGGGAAAGATCACCTCTCCGTGGTAATGACTATCACAGAGACAATCAGAGAAACAGACAATATGGGAACCAAAATAAATATTATCAAGGGAGACAGAATAACTTTAGACGCAACGGTCCAGCGCGCAGTTTCGATTCAGGGAGAAATTCTCCACCACGTGACCGACAAGAAAGAAACTATGGCATCTACCGACATGACGACAGACGATATGATCGTAACGACAGACCTGAATTGCATCAGAACTGGCGGGATTTAAACAGGGCAGGGCCCTCTCGAGGAGGTGAATTTGTAGAAGTTAGGTCTCCAAATCCCAATAACGACGCGCGCCAACAAAGAGACAATAGGCAATGACTCACACCGCTGGCAGCCACAAAACATACTTATGACACTAACGACGCAGCTGCCGTAGCTAGTAATTACGTAAAAATGGAAGACATTAGGGACATCTTACTCCAGGAACACGACATAAAACATAACAATATTGCATATCCTGTGATTCACATTACAGTAAATGACGTAAAATTTACGGCAGTACTTGACTCTGGCAGTCCCATCTCAGTAATTAGTGAAACAGCCTTTAGCAAATGTAACAAATCGAACGATTGCCCTACACTTCCGTTACGTAAGATTAAATTACAAGGTGCAATTTTTGGAAAAAGTGTAGATGTACGCCAGCAAACCAATTTAGAATTCTTTTGTCAAAGCCACAGCTTCTCTATAAACTTTCTTATTGTTCCATTATTGTCGACGGAAATTATATTGGGAGTAGACTTTTTGAATGAATACAAAGCAATCTTAAGCTTTCACGATGCTGAAATAAGTTTAGAGAAAGAAGGTAAGTCAATAGCTTTGAAATTTGAAGACTGGCTCTCAAACCATGATGAGGAAATTAATCGGCTTTACCTTCTGTTAGACAACAGTTCGGACTTTTCTACGGAACTAGACACTAACAATCACTCTGCAAGTACTGACAGGGATGATATCGACGGCGCATTTGACATTAATAAGTTAATTCAGAATAAAATTCAAACAATTGAGAATTGTAATGACACTGATAGGCAGGACCTTTTTGAGATTTTACAAGCACATTCCACAGTTTTTACTCATAAAACAGGAACAATCAAGGGATTTCAATACCAATTTCGTGTTCGTGAGCATACTAAATTTTGTGTTAGACCATATGTAATTCCAGCACATTATAGGGACCGTGTTAGAACAGAAATACAATCTATGCTTGACGAGGGCATTATTGAGCCTGCAGTAAGCTCATACAACAATCCATTACATGTTGTTGAAAAGAAAAATGGATCGATCAGACTTGTCTTAGATTCGAGACAAATCAATACTATCATTATTCCTGAAACAGACAGGCCGCAGACGATGGAAGAACTTCTTCAAAATTTTAATGGTGTAAAAGTGTTGTCTTCCATTGATCTCAGATCCAGCTTTTATCAGATCGAACTTCATCCAGAATGCAGAAAATACACAGCTTTCCTTTGTTTCGGCGTTTGTTATCAGTTTCGGAAACTTCCCTTTGGTTTGAACATTTCTTCAGCAGCATTTATTCGCGGGCTAAATTCCATATTACCTGAGTTCTTAAAACGTCACATCACCTTATATGTGGACGATATTCTAATAGCGGAAGCTTCATGGGAACAACATAATCGCATCCTCAACAGTCTGTTACGTATTTTTGCAGAATCTGGAATTACAGTTAACTTGGAAAAGTCTGAATTCGGTAGGTCAAAGGTGAGGTTTTTGGGACATATTATTTCTTCTGAAGGCATTCAGCCGGATCCTGAAAAGTTAGAAGCAGTCAGAGCCATTCCAGCTCCATCCACAAAAAGACAAGTCCGCAGTTTTCTAGGTCTCGTAAATTTTTACCGTCGTTTTCTGAATATGCAAATTCTAGTTACACCAAAACTTTGTTCTCTCACTGGAAAAAATACTATTTGGAACTGGGACGAACAAGCACAGTTGGAATTCAATTCTTTGAAAGAAGCGTTACTTCACGCGCCAATACTAGCTCATCCTGATCTGTCACAAGATTTCTGCCTTAGTACGGATTCTTCTAAAGTCGGTCTTGGTGCCCATTTATTTCAAGAAGCCATAGAAAATGACACTACCGTTCAGAAAACCATTGCTTTTGCTAGCCGAGTGCTAACAAAATCTGAAAAAAATTATTCCGTTACTGAATTAGAAGCTTTGGCTATCGTTTGGGCATTTAACAAATTCCGTTTCTTTCTTTCTGGTAAGCACGTAAAAGTATACAGTGATCATCGTGCATTACAATTTCTTATGTCTTCAAAATTAAATCATGACAGGTTAAAACGTTGGGCATTGTTTCTGCAAGAATTCCGCTTCACAATAGTCTACATTCCCGGCAAGGAGAACATTGTTGCGGACGCACTGTCACGCGCACCGGCTGGGCTTGAGAAAAGTACCACAGAAGGCAACCTCGAGAAAAATTTCAGTATTCTTTACATTCAGAAAGTCGCCTTTGAAAACTTCATCACCACATCTTTAAAGGACATTGCTCATGAACAAGATAAAGATCCGATTTGGAAAGACATCAAGAGCAAATGGCATGAAAAGACACACACACAGATTCGGCATTATTACCTGGTTAGAAACAACATACTCTTCAAACGCTGCACTGTTGATGACAAGCTATGGGTACTTTGCATTCCAGACGATTTTGTTAATAAGCTCATTTGGTACATTCATTTCAGCTACGCACATTTTGGCCCACGAAAATGTTATCATATTCTTCGAACGACTTGTTATTTTAACAATATGGAAAAGAGAATTCGAAGAGTCTTGTCTATTTGTAAACTTTGTCAAAAGGCGAAACCATCTACTGTCTCACATCGTGCTCCGTTGTTTCCTATTATTCCTTCTAAATTAAAAGAATTTGCTGCTGTTGATCTCTTGGGACCGCTTGTCAGAACATCTAATGGATTTTCGTACGTTCTAGTCGCTGTTGAACTTACTTCAAAATTTGTTTCTTTCACTCCGTTACGTAAAGCCACTGGACGGTCTGTATCCAACGCCTTTGTTAAAAATTTCTTACGTGAAGTTGGCCACGTTGCTAAAGTCATTTCAGATAACGGACCGCAATTTAGATCTGCTGTTTGGTCACGCATGCTTCGCAACCATAAAATCAAACCTGTTTTTATTTCATTGTACTCACCACATTGCAACCCGTCTGAACGGATTATGAAAGAAATCAATAAGCTTTGCAGACTTTATTGTCACAGAAAGCATCAGCATTGGGACAGATATTTACACTTATTTCAAAACGTGCTGAATGAAATGCCTCACGACTCCACTGCTTTACCACCTACTCTTGTACTGAAGAATGAAGAACCACCGAACAGAATCAGAGAGCTTGTACCTTTCCCGAATACACGTAAACTTCGACACAAAGACATAATTGATTTGGCTCTTAAAAATATAAAATCTGCAGCAGACAAAAGGAGAAAACTACACGGTAAAGCAAATGCAAAGAAATTGTATATTGGCCAGAAAGTTCTCATTAAAGCTCATTCATTGTCACATAAGAAGAAACACTTGAGTCACAAATTCTTTCTAGTTTACAATGGACCTTACAGAATCCGACGTATACCACATGATAATTGCGTTGAGGTTGAAACTCTGCGTACTAGGAAGAGTAAAGGTTTACACCACATTTCACATGTAAAACCGTTTATTGAAAGATAATCTGCTTTTTAACTTAGTCTTTGTCATAAAATTTTTCGCTTCACATTACTAATATGCTTTGTCAGACTTAGAAACTGTTACCATGCAACAATGTTTGAAGTTCAATATCCAGCCAAGAACCAAGAGAACTTATTTAAACAGAAATGACGAATGCATTGTTATAGTGAACAGACGTCACAGTGTTATTGTGTGTGTACATTCTTGCTTGTTTGTTGCACGATTACGTAACGACTATAAGGCTCACATACTTAGAACATTTACCAGTACTGCTAATGAGATTTTAATGCAACATTTTGGTTTATTTGAAAATACATTCTGAATTTAAAGTGCTTTCTGAGAGATACCAGATGACACAGAGGTTAGTTTATGTGACAGCTACACGATTTTATCACGACGCTACTAATGAGTGACAATTTACAATGTTGCTTTTGCGGTGTATCTGTTTTATATCTGCACAGTTTTCTGAATTCTTCTGGAAATCAAAACATGTTTTATTAGTAACTTTTGTGGTATAGCTACAAGGAGACAGCCTTTTCCATAGCACAACAATACGTTACAGCACAGTACTTTCATCATCATGGCAATAAGCGTAATAACTAAGATATCTATACGCAAAGCATTTCACTTTGTTTATCATGAGGTAAGTACATTGACTTCTGCAGAACTTAGCTTTCGGAGGACGATAACTACGACACTTCCACAGAGATTATGTTGCAACAAGACGCACATTTAGCGCTACAGGACACGTATTTGAGTCATTAATTTTGTACTTAAAACATTTATTTTTAAAGATTTTTGAATTACAAAGAAAGTTTTCCGTGATACATTTCATTCCATTGCTGTAATCTGTAACACCTGAGGGTATAATTACATTAATCCTCAGGGGGGTACATGCCTACTTTGTGTACCATGTGTGTGGCAACCACAAGGAACCCTAGCTAATATGGTATTTGCTTATACAACTTTACACATCGGTACCATATTTCTCTAACACACAAATTACACAGCTATCTGATCATTTAACTGAGAGATAAACTTTTTTTATTACATCAGTGACATATGTTTACGCAATTACAGAGTTGGATTACTTCACACTTACGAAATTGTATTTTGTCTGTACTGTGTGAACTCTTCATAGTTTTTCGGACCCATTGTGATACTATGAGAGCTTTGAATGATGTATTTGGTATGAGATCATGATTTTTAAAGTACGTTTGAGGCAGATGACACTTTTGACATGAGCAGAGAATTTTCTTTAGGTTTGGAATTATTGCAGAAAGCTACGACGATTTTGAGATTTGACTGAGGTGTTAATGACGTTATTTTTACGACGACGATGTGGACATGAGCAGAGAATTTTCTTTAGGTTTGGAATTATTGCAGAAAGCTACGACGATTTTGAGATTTGACTGAGGTGTTAATGACGTTATTTTTACGACGACGATGTGCACTATGCTGTTGAGGTATGTTTATGGTCACTAAGCTGATGTTATATGAGGAATCTGATTATGCTATGTAGTTATTATGTGTTGATGAATACGAATATGTATTTGTGTAATAAGGTAAGGAATAATGAGTAGTGATTAGGGACTCTGATTTGTGGAAGAGGTTGTTGGAAACCAAGAATCGTACTTTAAGAGTTATGAAATGTGTGACTGTATCACAATGCTGACGAATATTTTTTTTGGACACTTATATTTATAGGATTTTGTTTCTACAGATTTGCAACGCTAATTCTTGACCTGTGAATTATGTGAGACTGTTACCGTAGCGGAAGCTGGTGTCGTAAATATTTCCGTAAGAAAGTTAAGTGACCACCTGCACATAATGCGTCGCGGGCACCCACCTGGGCGACAGCCGCCCGAAAAAAAAAAGCCATTAGCCTTTCCGGAAGCACAGGTAGAAAAAAAAAAAGGGAAGGCCATTATCCTCGGTATTGACATTTCCTTGTCGAATGTATAATGTGGAGCTCGTAATTTATGATATTTACTGAAATGCCTAATGAAATGACGAGAAATATTCGTACATCTGCACACCTGATTACGACAAGCGTCTTTCTACGAGAGTTGAGAGAATTTCTACTAACTTATGAAATGTCACATGACTATTGAATGATATTTTTATGCTTTGGTTTGCGTAATTGCTTATTTCATTTGATACCTGTTTTTCAGCTGTGTTGCAGCATTGCTTTTATAAAATGAAATGCATTTGCTAATGTGAACACTTTCTGTCAACAGATCTATTAAATAATTATTTTATGATCCACATTCTTTAAAAAAAGGAGCACTTGGAAAGGAAAGAACAATAAGAAGGAACTAGTAACTGCATTCATAATTTTCTTTTCAAGTAATTGGTAACTTTTTGGTAGAATAACTTCTTGTGGTGCACCACTTTAATTACTTAGACATTAAGATGTAATTATACATTTCCCTTATCTGCATTGTTGTTTTTACTGTAATATCTTTTTTGGCTTGAGCTATGTCATGTTTTGATATAAGTTATTACATTTGCTGCTGCTAGCTTTGCCAATCTGTATTTCTTGTCATTGCTGCTTATATTAATTGTTTTATGTGCTGCTGCATTGCCTCGTCCCTTAGTTTAGCATCTGAGCTCAGTAGATTTAAGTTAGCTTAAGAGGGGGTAGACTATATAAGAAACTGACTATGGAGAATAGGTAAAGAAATGCATTGAGAAAACAGGTTTAGGTAGGATTTTCTTGGAAATAAATGTTGAGGTAAGAAATGTATGAACATATAAATACAGAAAGCATGCTTAGATAGAATTTTTTTGGTGGAAACAAAGGATGAAATAAGAGGAAAGATATATGAAGTTTTGGGTTGGACTGCAGTACCACATGTTACACTGACAACGAACCCTGTCCTTTCCTATTGGTGTTATCCCACTATGTGTGTGTGTACCCTTGTGTATTTGTTTTCTTCCTGTCTCTGTGCAGTTTCATAGAATTTTTTTCTTTTAATATTAAGCTACATTCACTATGATGAGGAATACTGTTATCCTCAAATATAAGTTGCATTAATAATATGTTATTTTCTTTGTAAAGTTGTTTACAATTCTGTTCTGTTTCAATGTTCATGTGTGAAATTAATGTTTCGAAAACTATTATCATTATTTTATGTATGTACTTATGTCACTATTTTTGTAACACTGATGTATATGTTTATTTCTATTCTTTTGTAAAGCCTGTACTACAAATGTTATCTGTATTATTATGTTTTTAATGATGTATTTTGTACCTTTGTAATTGTATTCTTATGTTATAAAATTGTAATTGTCACCAGTTCATGACATTATTAACTTGTTAGTTACATTTCACTGCACACGTTTCTTTTGGTCATAGTATGTGGACAATATGTGAGAAGTAGGGACTGTTAGTGTTTGCACGTGTGTTAATAATTCAGCAAGGGACTGGATAACAGCACTGCTGGTTCTAAGGACAATTCCAAAAACTTTGTGAGTGCACAAGTGGTGGTTTATGGACTTGCTATATTCTCCGCAAGACTCTTCGAGGGTGATTGTGCACCTGCACAGTCGCAACAGATGGCTGCTGGCCGTCTCTACAAGGACTCCAGTGGGTCTGCACCTCTGGTGGCCCACCAATACCATTATCTCTACAAGGACTACAGTGGGTCTGCATCTATAATGACCTACCAACGCCATTATTTCTACAAGGACTGCAGTGGGTCTGCACCTCTGGTGGCCCACCAATACCACAATCTCTACCAGGACTCCAGTGGGTCTGTTCTGTGATGACCTACCTACCAATATTCTTCCAAAGTACGACTGACTCTGCTGTGGGTTTGCTCTGTTGTGGCCCATTATCTGTCAGCATGTTGCTATTCTACGATTAGGACTGTCTTTATGGACTGTGAGAAATTTTGATCTTTTGACCAACATAATATTAATAAGTGTGTGCATTTTATATCTTTGTTACTGTAATTGTGAAAAATTTTTGTCAAATCTGTATTGGCCAGTGCCCAACACCATTTGTAAAAATTTTTGTGGGGAGCATGGGGGCTATGGAAGTAGGCTGATTATGTCTTCTCTATGTAAGTAGGCTGTTTATGTTTTCTTATTGGCAACGTTACGTAGCGCTCAATATGAAAATCACTGGCTGTGCTGTGTGCAGTCTGTGGCTGCTTTGCATTGTTGTAATACTCGCCATTGTAGTGTTGGGCAGCGGCAGCTGGCTGTGAACAGTGCGTAGCGTTGCGCAGTTGGAGGTGAGCCGCCAGCAGTGGTGGATGTGGGGAGAGAGATGGCGGAGTTTTGTAATTTTTCATGAACTGGTATATTTATATATGATGATATCAAGGTAAATACATTGTTTGTTCTCTATTAATATCTTTCATTTGCTAACTATCCCTATCAGTAGTTAGTGCCTTCAGTAGTTTGAATCTTTTATTTAGCTGGCAGTAGTGGCGCTCGCTGTATTGCAGTAGCTTGAGCAGCGAAGATTTTGTGAGGTAAGTGATTTGTGAAAGGTATAGTTTAATGCTAGTCAGGGCCATTCTTTTGTAGGGAATTTTGAAAGTCAGATTGCGTTGCGCTAACAAAATATTGTGTGTCAGTTTAAGGTCAGTCGTGTATAATTGTTCAAAGGGGACGTTTCAGTACCACCATTTCTATGTCATACACAACGCACGCTACAGAGCATTGGACAACACCTATCTTGGAAGGGGCGCAGTGATAGCGTAATGGAACAGAACACATAGCCGAGGAAACAATTACTTTTAATGTCACGTTATAGGGCTACAAACCGAAATGATGATAATAAGTTATACTGTCTTCTGGGATATGGTTTAATTGGAATACAACCAAACAACTGTCAACGGCTCTGTATCATCTAGGACGCCGGTTGCATCCGCTTGAGCAACTCAGTTAGTAAAGTACCTGGAGCTCATTTCCTATAAGTGCACTAGTAAAGAACAGTGTAGCTAAGCACTAACTGTTTCTAATAAAAATGAATTTAATTGAATCACATGTCATATATATCGTTTAGTGGTGCATTTTGTGAGCCTAAACTGGTGTTAACAACTAAGTCTTGCACAAAATGTGCTTAAAACAAAAGTTTAAAGTCAATAGCATAGCTCTTCAGGCCCTACACAGTGTAGATAACACTAAAATTTCTAAGATCAGACCACCGAATCTCCAAACAAACCAGTAATCGTCAAGCCACAAATAAATATAAGTCCCGCGATGGACAGTTGACCTCAACATAAACAAATTTGGGGTGCTGTGCATAAATAGAAAGACCCTTTACTGTGTAATAGCATGATTGCAGAACAATCATTGGAAGCAGCCACATTCACGAAATATCTAGCGGTATGCGCACGGAGCGAAAAAAATTAATCACAGATAAGGCAGATGTCACACTGAGATTAAAGGGAGGAATCCTCAGAACACGTAGTCCATCATCAAAGGAGCTATTTCACAAAAACCTCGATCGATCGTCTGGGATCCGTACCACGTAGCGCTGGTAGAGGTCAGAGGTTCACTCAGTCATCACGGAGATGGTCAGGCAACTCCAATGGCTGACGCTGCATGTGAGGCACTCTACATAACAGTGCAGTTTACCGTTACAGCTCCGAGAGCGTATATTCCTGTAAGATTCAACCAATACATATTTAATCAAAAGACCACGAAGGTAAAATTGGTGATATTCGAATTCACACGGAAGCTTAGCAGCAATCGTTCTTCCGGTGAACCTTCCGCTACTGGAATTGGAGAGCGGGTAAGTGACGCCGCTGCACAAAGTACGCACCGCCACATACCGTAAGGTGACTTTCTGAACGTAGATGTAGATGTAGATTAAGTGTTCCTTTACTTCAAGACAAATAGATAAAGAGCGAATTTATGCCATGAGTTTTTCTGACAAACCTAACTGCTTTTTCAAAGCCCGCAGTACATTACACTGAAAACAAAAATAACGTGGTCTGGCACTAACATTTATTGCGCGTGGTTGTCGGGAGCCAAGACCGTTCACACAAGATACTTATTTACAAGGACTCATAGCGGCGGACGAAGGACAGGTTTGACTCTAATGCTTCACAACTTCGCTGGTAGGTGAACCGTTTATCTTTCTGCATTGTGATGGTTCACCCAAGTAGTAAACAATTCGTGGCTTGTAGATAGTAGGCTAGGACAGGAGTAAGGTTTCAGTGAAGTTATCTGAGAAGATGTATGTTAACTTGACTGAGATAGCTTTACTAAATAAAATATTAAATTTATTCAACATAGTTTATTCTGAACTGCGAGTCCGGTGATGAAACTGGCGCTTCATTGCACCCTGCTCTCATTCATTTACGAAGAGCGTTCAGTAAGTAAATCAACACATTTTATGCTCGGCCACTTTCGGTTGAAAAAATGCTGAATTTGTTGCGGGACGTCGTGGAATATTCCCGCTTCAGCCCCTATAGTTTCACTAGGTGCAGATAGACGGCCTTCAAAATGGCAACGTGAAACGTACGGACATTCTCATTCAAGGTGATCGGCGGATCGCAATCCGACACCTCGCTGCACAGCTGGACATTTCAGTTGGTAGTGCTGACGGACTCTTCCACAAGTCGGGGTACTGAAAGGATCCCTGCTGCCCAACAGAATATCAGAAAGAGCATCGAAGGACCATCTATACGGAAATTC
Organism: Schistocerca americana; assembly: GCF_021461395.2. Classification (NCBI taxonomy): domain Eukaryota; kingdom Metazoa; phylum Arthropoda; class Insecta; order Orthoptera; family Acrididae; genus Schistocerca; species Schistocerca americana. The sequence continues at coordinate 710,085,837 of NC_060119.1, read as the reverse complement.
TTCATAGTAACGAGGCTGATCGTGACACGTTTTTATCGAACATCGTCTCAGGCGATGAAACATGGGTTCATCACTTCGAACCGTAAACAAAACAGAAGTCCATGGAGTAGCGCCACACCACCTTTCCTCTAAAGAAAAAGTCTAAAGCCGCAGCGACAGCCGGTAAAGTCATGAGAACTGTCTTTTGGGACTCTTAAGAGATTATCCTCTTTGCTGTCCTCTTAGTGCAACGATAAATTCTGAAGTGTATTGTGCTACCCTCAGGAAACTGAAGAAACGACTTCAGGGTGTTCGTCGCCAGAAAAATGCAAACGAAGCTCTCCTTCTGCATGACAACTCAAGTCTGTGCATCCGAGAGGAGTTCATAAAACTTCATTTGACTGTTCTTGCTCATTCAGCGTATAGCCTGGATGCCGCACCTTCCGACTTCCATGTGCTAGGCCCACTGAAGGATGCACTCCTCGGGAAGCAGTATATGCATGATGGGGAGGTTACTGACGCAGCGAGGCGCCGACCAGTGGAGTGGTACCATCCGGGCATACGGCCTCTCGCAGTTAGAAGCGCGTAAGGCCGTCGCATTGAACGGAGATTATGTTGACAAATAGGCTTCTGTAGCCAAAAGAGTGGGTAATAACATAGTGTGCTGGAATTCTGAATAAAACCATTCCGCTTTCAGAAAAAAAGTGTTGCGTTATTTTTTGAACGCCCCTCGTACTTCTTTTACGAGAAGTTGTGGGTCCGCTTGTCGTACGACAAGGAACAGAGATGAAGGTGTAGGTGGCTGTAGATTGTATTTGTGCAGTACAAAGCAGGTTTCCGTCCTCTCGTTCCCACAGGTCGCAGAATCTACACACGCAATCAAGGTATGACACGCCATGCTTTACAATCAGAAGGTTAAGGCTGATGGAATGGCTTTCTAACATCCACTTGCCCTTCTGGAAGTTACCAATTTTGTGATTCGTTGTTTTTAACCACCAGTTACCCCACACATGAAACCGAAATGAATTTGAACTTCCACTTTTCTCGACATTACTGATACGCCATGGAATGTCATAATTAGCGCTACTGGGGTGTGCTTTCTCCTTGGACATCAAGAATCACAAACTTAAAATTGTTAAGCTTAAAACAAATCTTTGTTACTGTTATCTGAGCAGTCGGAAAGGATAAAGAACAATATCTTGATCTGTAAAAATGAAAGAACTCATCTGCGTCATGAATAGGTTACTGCATCCCACAAAAGTGTTGCTTCTTTTCACGAACGTACCACAGTACAGGCAAGAAACCTGACTAATCAAACGCCCTCCGTGCCTATTTTAATCTGTTCTCATTACACGCCTCACGTGAAACCATTGTAACTGCAGTACAGTACTGACACCAGCGATCGCCAGCGACATGCGTGTTCGTATTGAGACGTACAGTGAACACATACTTCAGTCCTATACCCAGTATCCCGCGCGTTATGAATAACAAGAGAGGGCAGGGGGTCTATTACTGTGAACAGTCCAGTGATAGGGTTGTTCTTACCAGAATCGACAGCAAAAAAAAAAAAAAAAAAAAAAAAAAAAAAACACCGACAACGACAGTTCATGTATACATGCCGACGTCGCAAGCTGAAGATGAAGAGATAGAGAAAGCAAACGAGGATACTCAAAAAGTAATACAGTGCGTAAAGGGACATGAAAATCTAACAGTCATGGGAGACTGGAACGTAGTTATAGGGGATGAAGTGGAAGAAAACGTTACAGGAGAATATGAGCTTGGGACAAGGAATGAGAGAGGAGGCAGACTAATTGAGTTCTATAACAAATTTCAGCTAGTAATAGTGAATACTCTGTTCAAGAATCACAAGAGGAGGAGGTATACTTGGAAAAGGCCGGGTGATAAGGGAAGATTTCAGTTAGATTACATCATGGTCATGCAGAGATTCCGAAATCAGATACTGGATTGTAAAGCCTACCCAGGTGCAGGTATAGAGTCAGTTCACAGTACACCAATGATGAAGAGTAGGCTGAAGTTTAAGAGATTACTCAGGAAGAATCAATACGCAAAAAGTGTGATGCGGAAGTAGTAAGGAATGACGAGATATGCTTGAAGTTCTATAAGGATATTGATAAAGCAACAAGGAATAGCTCTGTAGGCAGTACAGTTGAAGAGGAATGGACATCTCTAAAAAGGGTAATCACAGAATTGGAAAGAAAAACGCAGGTATAAAGAAGATACCTGCGAAGAATCCATGGACAACAGAAGAAATACTTCAGACGATAGATGAAAGAAGGAAGTACAAAAATGTTCAGTGAAATTCAGGAATACAGAAATACACGTCGCTGATGAATGAAATAAATAAGAACTGCAAGGAAGCTAAGATGAAAAGGCTGCATGAAAACTGTGAAGAAATCGAAAGAGAAATAATTGTCGGAATGAATGACTAAGCAAATAGCAAAATCAAAACCATATCAAGTGAAATTAAAAGCAAGGATGGTAACATTAAGATTGCAACGTAAATTCCACTATTAAATGCAGAGTAGGGAGTGCGTAAGTGGAAAGGGTACACTGAAGGCCTCTACTAGAGGGAAGATCTGTCTGATCTGATAGAAGAAGAAACATGAGTCGGTTTAGAAGAGATAGAGGATCCAGTATTAGAATCAGAATTTAAAAGAGCTCTGCCAGACTTACAAAACCAAATAAGGTAGAAGGGATAGATAACATTCTATTAGACTTTGTAAAATCATTGGGGGAAGGACCAACAAAACGCCTATTCACGTTGTTTGTAGAATATATGAGTCTGGCGGCATACCATCTGACTTTCGGAACAATATCATCCACACAGTTCCGAAGATTGCAAGAGCTGACAAGTGCGAGAATGATCGAACAATCAGCTTAACAGCTCATGCACCAAAGTTACTCACAAGAATAATATGCAGAAGAATAGAAAAGAAAATTGGGTATGTATTGGATGACGATCAGTATGGCTTTAGGAAAGGCAAAAGCACTAGAGAGTAAATTCTGACGTAGCGGTTAATTACGGAAGCAAGACTAAAGAAAAATCAAGATACATTCGTAGGATTTGTCGACCAGGAAAAATCGTTCGACGATGTAAAATGATGCAAGATGTTCGAAATTCTGAGAAAAATAGGGGTAAGCTATAGGGAGAGACGTGTAATATACAATACGTACAACAATCAAGAGGGAATAATAAGATTGGACGACCAAGAACGAAGTACTCGGTTTAAAAAGGGTGTAAGATAGGGATATAGTGTTTCGCCACTACTGTTCAATCTATACATCGAAGAAGCAATGATGCCAGTGAAAGAAAGGTTCAAGAGTGGAATCAATGTCCAAGGTGAAAGGATATCAGTGATACGACTCGCTGATGATATTGCTATCCTGGGTGAAAGTGAAGAAGAATTACATGATCTGCTGAACGGAATGAACAGTCTAATGAGTACAGAACACGGATTGAGAGTAAACCGAAGAAAGACGAAAATAATAAGAAGTAGAAGAAACGAGGGCAGCGAGGAACATAGCAGGTGGATTGATGGTCACGAAGTAGATGAAGTTAAGGAATTCTGTTACCTAGGCAGAAAAATAACCCATGACGGACTGAGCAGGGACATAAAAAGCATTGTTTGGTAGTGAAACATGGACTATGGGAAAACCGGAACAGAACGGAATCGAAGTATTTGAGATGTGGTGCTACAAACGAATGTTGAAAATTAGGTGGACTGGTAAGGTAAGGAACGAGGAGGCTCTGGCAGAGTAGAAGAGGAACGGAATATCTGGAAAACATTGACAAGGAGAGGGGATATGATGGTAGGACATCTGTTAAGACGTCAGCGAATGACTTCCATGGTGCTAGGGGAGCTGTAGAGGACAAAAACTGTAGAGCAAGACAGAGGTTGGAATATAGTCAGCAAATAATTGAGAACGTAGGTTGCAGGTGCTACTCTGAGATGAGGATGTTGGCACAGGAGAGGAATTCGTGTCAGATATCAACAAACCAGTCAGAAGACTGATGAATAAAAAAAAAAAAAAGAAGAAGATGAAGAAAGCCACACCACAATGTCTCGGGTTGAAGTCAGTTTTAGACTTTAACAATTAAATTAAACAACAAGTTGTACAGCAATTGAAAATGTTTCAAAAGGGGTAAAGTTTGTGGCTAAGTGATAAACGGGATTGTTAAAAAGTGATAGAGCAGACACTAATAGACTTTGCGTACTTTCAATACATTCAGCAGTTTAGCCACAGCTTTTATTCAAAGAAGAGGACAAAACAGAGAATAGCGCAAAAATGGTTCAAATGGCTCTAAGCACTCTGGGATTTAACATCTGAGGTTATCAGTCCCCTAGACTTAGAACTACTTAAACATAACTAACCTAAGGACATCACACACATCCATGCCCGAGGCAGGATTCGAACTGCGACCGTAGCAGCAGCGCGGTTCCGGACTGAAGTATAGCGCAAAAGCACGAAGTAAAGTGTACTTTGCAAAAATAATAGTAGCCTATACAGGACAATGACTTACCTCAATAAATTTGCAGCGTTTCTGGACCCAAACACACAAACGAATATTTATAAAAAATTTGACCTTTTCATAAAAACCAACTACCTTCTTACGTGTAGTACCCTTTCGACGTCTATTTGGATTTTCTGCGGTTTCCATAAATCACTTGGTGTAGTTATGACGTAGTGTCTTAGGTAATTTCTTCCTACATCCTTCTACTGTTTCGTCTCTAAGGGTAATTGTTGACGACAATCTGAGCAAGGTTTCAGTATTCCAGAATCGCTAATCTAGCGATAGTTCCTGTAAACACAATGGATAGAACATTGCAGTTTCAAATTTGGAATACTTAAATCGCTGAACAATATTTCTTTTATTTATGTCTGTTAATTAACAGTTACTGAAAATGGCTGATTATTTTCGCAAAATAATACTAGGATACAACATTTGTAGTAATGTATGGACATGTAAAAACCTCATTATGTAAATATTTCTTTTTTTAGACAGCAAATTTAATTGTTATGTTATTACTGGGAAACAAACAGAAATTAGCTGCAAATAAACAAAGAATCTTATTTGCTTTTTTGTAAAAATTTCAAATGAAAAGATACACTATCAAACTACGGACTACTGTAGTACTGAATATGACATAGGTTCACCAGCAATGAAAAATTTAAAAACACTTTCTTAATACGTGACGTGAATTACTGCCGCAGGCGATTCACGGTGTTCGGAATATTACTACTTCTTTAACTTCTAGTTCGTATTCGAATGGTTTCACACCGCACTCATTTTAGGTTACTGGAGGTAGTTAATTACATTGAGTGCCTTACAATCTAAACGAATAAGTGACCTAAAATGATTAGAGTTACCGGCCGCAGTGGCCATGCGGTTCTAGGCGCTTCAGTCTGGAACCGCGCAACCGCTACGGTCGCAGGTTCGAATCCTGCCTCGGGCATAGATGTGTGTGATGTCCTTAGGTTAGTTAGGTTTAATTAGTTCTAAGTTCTAGGGGACTGATGACCTCAGATGTTAAGTCCCATAGTGCTCAGAGCCATTTTTTTGATTAGGGCTGTAGCCAAAAACCTGTGCCTAACAAGACGGTTTGCTATGACAGATGAGAAACAACTCTAATTGCTGTAGAATGGCTGGTTACTGTTGTCTTTCTTACGCAGGTGTAATTACAGTATCCTAAATACTGATAAATGTACGTATAACCACAGCAGCAACTGGAAACCTAATATCTATGGTCTCTCGTAAAGCAGAATGTTCTGCAAACAGCACATCCACAGGCAGTACCAATAACTCGTTAAACCACGGCGTATAGCAAACTGCGGGGGCGGCCGTGTAGCCTAGCAACGGTCCGCGCGGCAGCGACGCCCACGCGACACCGTTTGGCAGCTGCGGCCACCCCCGCCAGACGCCTGCGAAACCACACGCCCACTGCTCGGTGACGCCACCGACCACGCTCTGCGTCAGTGACGTCACTGGACAGACGGGACCAGACAGTTACTGCCTCAATAGCCACGGCCTGCGGTGCGGATATTGAATACTTAAAAGGCAACATCGCGCAAAGGAAACATGCGGGACTTCGACTTCACATCGGAAGTTCAGCTTATGGGACCGAGTAAGATGGTGCAGCGAAGTCGTGTTTAAAACTCCAACTGGCTATCAATATCTTGGTTTTCCATCTTTACCTGAAGCGATAACAGTGAATGTCGCTATTTTACACTTCGGAAAAAAATCGTTGATTTCTTTGTGCTCAGTCACATATGACCTCATGGTCGACGATACGTTAAACTTTAATTTTTCCTCCTTGTCCCAAGTTCCCGAAGAAATTCGTTGTTACAGTTTTAAGAGACTCCTCCACCGAACAATACGAACAGGCAGATAACAAAATTCTGTGTGGCGCTGTGCTTTGCGAATACTGAAATTTGTCTCAGTGTATTGTTTCATACAGTGAAGGCGGAAAGCTATTACAGAAACTAAAAGTTACGCCGACGCGTCACTTCCAAAACTATGAGCCAAAGCCCATGATGCACGAATTCAGTTGCAGTTCAGGAATACTGCTATATTGAAATTCTCAATCACTGTGGATAGCGAAGTTATCGAAAACGACTAATTCATAACCAGTAACGACTCACAATAAATGTTTCATGCAACGAATATACCAGTGTTATTATATCGTAATTTAGTATAAGAATTATTAAAAGTCGAGCGCTATGCAAAAGAAACGTTTCATAGCTATATAGAGCATAAACCCAGTAATTTGTGAGACTGTATCTGTTTAGTGACATTTAACTGTACTATCAGTTCGTTTCATATTCTGTCAGCCTCAGACAGGCATCTTAGAAGTAAAGAGGACAAGCTGCGTTTTGTTCCATTAGCGCTGGGAAATATGAAGAGCACTTGAGATGTATACATCTACATCTACATCGATACCCTGCAAATTTCATTTAAGTGCCTGGCAGAGGATTCATCGAACCACCTTCACATTTATCTACTATTACACTCTCGTATAGCGTGCGGAAAGAACGAACACCTACATCTTCCCTCACGAGCTCTGATCCCTTATTTTATCAAGGTGATCGTTTCTCCCAATGTAAGTCGGCGTCAACAAAATATTTTCGGATTCCGAAGAGAAATTTGGTGATTGGAATTTAGTGAGAAGATTCCTTCGCAACGAAAAACGCCTTTCGTTTAATGATGTCCATCCCAAATCCTATATCATTCCAGCGACACTCTCTCCCCAATTTCGCGATAATAGAAAGCGTGCTCCCCTTCTTTAAACTTTCTCGGTGTACTCAGTCAATCATATCCGGTAAGGATCCCACACCGCGCAGCACTGTTCTAAAAGAGGACGGACAAGGGTAGTGTAGGCCGTCTCCTTAGTAGGTCTGCTACATTTTCTAAGTGTCCTGCCAGTAAAACGCAGTCTTTGGTTAGCCTTCCCCACAACACTCTGTGTGTTCCTTCCAATTTAAGTTGTTCGTAATTATAATTCTTAGGTACTTAGTTGAATTTACGGCCTTTAGATTTGACTGATTTTTAAAGTTAACCAAAGTTTAACGGATTCCTTTTAGCACTCATGTGGATGACCTCACACTTTTCGTTAGTTAGGGTCAACTGCCAATTTTCGCACCATTCACATATCTTTTCTAAATCGTTTTCCAATTTGTTTTGATCTTCTGATGACTTTACTATTCGATAAACGGCAGCGTCATCTACAAACAACCTAAGTCGCCTGCTCAGATTGCGTCCCAAGTCGCTTATATAGATAAGGAACAGCAAAGGGCCTACAACACTACCTTGGGGAACGTCAGAAAACTCTTCTGTTTTACTTCATGATTTTCCGTCAATTACTACCAACTATGACCTCTCTGACAGCAAATCACGAATCCAGTCTCATAACTGAGACGATATTCCATAAAAACGCATTTTCACTGAAAGCTGATTGTGTGGTACAGTGTCAAAAGCCTTCTGGAAATGTGTAATTGACGTGTGAGATGACAAGTAGCCTTGATGTCATATAGATGCTTTTAAACATTTGTAACTAACGCCGTAGGGTGAAGAATTACTTCGTTTACAAGATAAAATGTTGTTACGATCAAGTTAGCGTTGCGGTCTATACATTCCGCCAATTTAGCACCATGTACTTCTACCCCAACGCACTAAGGAGAAACATTACGTGTGGCTGTAACTACCAACCAACATCTAGTATTAAAAAAAACGAATCTGCATACGTGACGCACAAAGTTTTGTACCTGAGTCGGAATGAGTGCAAAATGTCTACCGGCCTTCCGCAGAAGTCGCTGAACGGCGAGTGGCCGCCAGAAGTAATACCACAAGCTTCTAAGTAAGTGGACTACCTCAGCAACCGCTCCAGTGATCTCCGGTTCAACTAGATGTCCAACTGCAGCAACTATCGGTGCCCGTCCACCATCCTTGCCCAACCGCAGCATTACAACACAAAAGTAAACATTTTGTGATTTTGCGCCCGCGTTTACATCAAAATGTACAGGTTTCAGGAGAAAATAAAAATGAACAGTTTCAAAACCACAGCAAAAGATTGTGTCAGTTCTTCTGTATCAGTTCCATACTCTAGTGCGGTGACATCGAAATCTGTTAGACACGGCAAAGAACTTGGAAGAGCAGGGGAAAGAGTCGGATATTGTCTTGAGAAGAGGTCGTCACACGAACAGCCAACAAACGAACAAGGCTAATGGAATGTAGTAGAATAAAATCAGGCAATGTAGAGGGAATTAGTTTAAGATGTGAGACACTAAAAGCAGCAGATGAGATCTGCTATTTGGGTAACAAGATAACTGACGATGGACAAAGTGAAAGCATGCTCAAGTTCCTCGTAGTGACCTCATCTAACACTTGCTAACTAACGAATACACACTGAGGTGACGGAAATAATGGGATAGCGACCTGCACATATACGGATATTGGTAGTACGCGTACGCAAGGTATAAAAGGGCAGTGTATTGGCAGAGCTGTCACTGGTACTCAGGTAATTCATGTGAAAAGGTTTCCGACGTGATTGTGGCAGTACGATGGGAATTAACAGACTTTGAACGTGGAATGGTAGTTGGAACTAGACGCATGGGACATTCAAAAATGGCTCTGAGCGCTATGGGACTTAACATCTGAGGTCATCAGCCCCCAGAACGTAGAGCTACTTAAACCTAACTAACCTAAGGACATCACACACATCCATGCCCGAGGCAGGTTTCGAACCTGCGACCGTAGCGGTCGCGCGGTTCCAGACTGAAGCGCCTGGAACCGCTTGGCCACACCGGCCGGCATGGGACATTCGATTGGGAATTCAATATTCCGAGATCCACAGTGTCAAGAGTGTACCGAGAATACCAAATTTCAGACATTACCTCTCACCGCGGACAACACAGTGGCCGCCGGCCTTCACTTAACGACCGAGAGTAGAGGCGTTTGCTTGGAGTTTTCAGTGCTAACAGACAAGCGACGCTGTGTGAGACAACCGCAGAAAACCGTTACAGTAAGATGAGCCCCTATTTCAGTTGGTGAGGGCTGACCCCACGAAGCCATGGACTCACGTAATCAACAATATACTGAGCAAGGTGGTGGTGGCTTCATAATGATGTGGGCTGTGTTTGCATGGAATGGACTGGGTCATCTGGTCCAATTGAACTGATCATTGACTGGAAATGGTTATGTTCGGCTAGATGAGGATCATTTGCAGCCATTCATGGACGTCATGTTCTCAAACAATGGTTGAATTATTGCAAATGACAAAGCGCCCTGTCACCGGGTTACTATTGTTCGCGATTGGTTTGAAGAACATTCTGGACAATTCGAGCGACTTGTTGAGTCCATGACACGTCGAGTTGCTGCACTAGGCTGGTCAGGAGGAGGCCCGGGACGATATTAGGAGATATCTCAGGACTTTTGTCACCTCAGTGTAACATGATCCCTTTAAACACCTACGGTATGACTACTTTTCTTAAACAATATCAGGTGAATTTAAAACTTCAAGGAACTGACTTTGAGTGTCTGAGAAACGAGATAAAGGTGCGAATTCCAGTAGCAGGTTCTAGTAAGCCTTATTGCAGACGCATAAAAAACAGCACCAAAATTTGTATTAGGATCTCAGAAACCTGTAGAGTGGAGTGAAAAATCGACGTATCTTAAGCACAACCTAAAACCACAAGAAAGGTTTACCGAAGAGCACTAGTCAGTGTAAACGAAAAGGTGTGCGTTACTCGGCATGTAGGGCAAATAAATACAGAGATAAAATTCAACTCATGCTTGTAAAAAAAATTGGAGATATTTGTTACGAAAAACCTGGAAGCCCCTTTAAAAACAGCAGTAGAAAAATTTGGGCGCCACATGTAAGGTTCACGATAAAGAAGAGAAATTGTACAATGACGAAAGAATGGAAAGCATCTTGTGAACATTTAATTATTATATTACCCGTAGATTATGCAGTCCAAGAGGATAATGAACACGGTTTGTCTGGATGCGGATAGATTGGGGGATGTCGACAGTAATATTGACTCTATGTATGAAAGCCTGCACCGATCCAGAGATCACCGCGCGCAGTGGACATCCGTAATAACACTGAGAGGCACCCACATGCCTTGCTCATACTGTGGCATCAAGCAGTCAGGCCTGCAAGATGAGTGGTCTGCCAAGCGAGTGGATTCATTCTTAACTTATCGAGTAACATGAACACTCGTACTCACAATTTAAGTTACAAGTTATCCTCCTATATGATTAATACGCAACGGAAACACGCATCTGACTATCAATAATTTACAGAACTCTGACTGTACACTACGCACTGGCAATACTCGTCTCTAATTTCAAGTCCTGCACACGCCATTTCTTAAATATTTCAACTTATGGTACACACGCTATTTCTGAAATATTTCAACTTATTGTACACACGCTATTAATTCAGCTTAACTTAAGCACACGGAAGTATTTCAACTTATTGCTACACGTGGTTTCATTGTGACCGTTGGTCACTTCCGAAGATTACTACAATCCCTTTAATATTACCTGCCTGACATTTAATTCTCCCCACAAAAGTTTCTGAAATAGAGAAATTAATATTTCAAACTACTCTTAAATATTCCACATGCATACCATGTCTCCACTCTTTCATCATTACGAAGCACAACTAAAACAGGTCTTAACAGCACAGGATCCAGCGGCAGAGTGCCGAAACATGGCCGTTCTCGAGCTCCTCTCCCATCTCTGTCGAGGTGGGGGAAGCACCTTGCTATCGTATTGGTCAGCCACATTTCAGGTGCTCAAAGCTCTGGTAAATTTCATCTCTTTGGTCCCACCAAAGGTGGCCAAAGGATCGTCTCAAAGATGATCATATATTCACATTCACTATCTGCGGTTAGCAGACGACCATACATTCATTCATTTCACAGATCTCACCAAACTGGATGTAGGGATTTACTTTGTGGGAGTGCACATGTGATCAATTAAATAAATAAATTGTCATTCTTTCCCACACTGGTATCCGGCTTCACTGTATTAATTGAAATTGAGTTATTTTACAAAAAAAATGTGTTCTTCTGACAAAAATAATGAAGTATGTTGTACCTATTTTCAATGTCGGGCGGTACTGTACCCTTTCAACACAACCTCGAAAAAAAATTAGTACACGTGGAAAGACGACGTCAATTTTTATCCGATGACGGTATACGCCACATGAGGTACTGATAATGGTTTCAACGTCATCCGCTGACACACAGCTGAGTGCCATAGCTATCACAGTGCTATCATTGTCTGTTTTTTAATGGGGAGTGCTCACAGCCAGAAAACCTAGTGGGGTTCAAACGTGTGAAGCAAGCAGGCACCCCTGCTATGGAGACGCACTCGTGCTGCCTGAAGCCAGCTGAGACAGTTTGAATGGTGGATTGCCACACAAGCTAGACGTGCTGCATCACTTGCACAACGATGCTGGTATTAATGGTCACGTGAACATTTTCACACCACCAGACGATGTTTTGGACGTCCAGACAGCACAAACGCCCGCCAGGATCGTGTTATTGTAAGAGCAGCAGTGGCAGATCGTACAGCTACCACGGCACAGGTAAGAGGGCTTGTGAGCCCAGGCGTGTCGACAAGAACTCTTGCGAAGCAGTTAGTAACAGTGAGACTACGAGCACGCACACCTCTAGCCTGTCTTCCACTCACGACTCACGACACAGCATCGACTTGCACGACTCGACTGGCGCCGTCAGAGGATCACTGGGAAGACGAAATGGCTCGCTGTGGTCTTCAGACATGTAAGGATGTTCTGCCTGCATGCAGGAGAGGGTCGTATGCGCGTACGACGTAGACCTGGTGAGAGCATCACACACTGACCCCTCCCCAGGCCTTATAGTCTGTGCTGCGATAATCTAGAACTCTCTTTCACCTTCGGTGTTTCTGGAGGGGAGGCTAACCAGCTCTCTGTACGGTCAGAATGTTGTTAGGTCAGTTCTTTTGCCGTTCGTGCAACAGGAAGGTGATGCTTTGTTCCAACAGGATAACTGCCGCCTGAACACTGCCAGTGAAACTCAAAGTGGTCTGCAGGACATGCAGCAACTTCGCTGGCAAGCATTATCTCTGGACTTGCCTCCAGTCGGGCACGCGTGAGATATAATGGGATGAGAAGTAACTTGTACGACTCGAAACTAACAGCACTTACAGAACAAAGCGAACAGGTCGAAAATGCGTGGCATAACGTGTCCCAGAACAGTATTCGCCGGCCGTTGTGGCCGCACGGTTCTAGGCGCTGCAGTCTGGAGCCGCGTGACCGCTACGATCGCAGGTTCGAATCCTGCCTCGGGCATGGATGTGGGTGATGTCCTTAGGTTAGTTAGGTTTAAGTAGTACTAAGTTCTAGGGGACTGATGACCACAGATGTTAAGTCCCATAGTGCTCAGAGCCATTTGACAGTATTCGCCAGCTATACAATCAACTGTATGCCAGAGTCATAGCCTGCATTGCCGTCCATCGAGGCTACACCATGTACTGATAGGGATTTATCAGTATGGGTCAATAGCTGGCACCTGAGAACCGGTTTGCTATTGACCTGTAAATTTAATCATTTTATGTTCTCCATATGCACTGCTGCAACAAGAAATCTTGAATGAATTGGAAACCTCTAAAATGATTTACAATTTTTTACGGCAGTGTAGTTACTCTGTTGTCTTAACAGACATTTTCAGTATTATAATTTCAGTTTACTTTTTGTTAAAATCGATCGTTAGCAATGAATGTCGTTTTTTTAAATCATTATTATTTGTCATCCGCCCGAGTATTAGGTGACGTTAACAGCACGCTTGCACGATTCGGGGAGGCGTACAGAGCGGATTAACGACGAGGGCAGAAGTGACAGCCAGCCTGCATGTGGTTTTTAGACGGAATAGGTCAGTACCTAGCTAGCACCCATGTCTCTCCTCAGTTACACGATTCACAAACATCTATAAAACGTTTTACATTTTTACGTGAGATAATACTAGACAGAGGCAGATGGGATACAAACCTTCCGTCCTGGAGGAAACGGGGTGGCGACAAGAAGGGCATAATGCCACCCTTTTCCAGTAACATCGAACCAATCCAGACTATCACGCCATTCCCTTGAAGGCATGGGATAAGACGACGAAAACGAAGAAGGAGAATTCTTCGAAATTTATTAGCTAACTGTGAATTCGTAAAGTCAGCTGTATCAAGTTAGATCTACTACCCACTAGTGACATATGAAAATTTGTGCTGACCGAGACCTGAACCGGATTTCCCGCTTATCGCGAGCGGTAACGTTAACTACTTCGGCTATCCGTGCACGCTCCCTGACTCGACCCATACCTTCATATGTCACTGTGTACATCCTTACGTCATAGTCCACGACATTCATCCCCTAATAATGCTGCCCTCAGCACTGGGGTAATGAGAATACGATGAATCAACCCCAGAGTTGCTGTTATCATCGTATGCCCATCTAGGATTGTTATACATTATTAGATCTGAAAGAACAGACATTATTGACGATCCACAGCTAATATTTCGATATTTTTTCGCTAACTACAAATTCGTTGACATCAACTGTATTAGCTATAGATATGCTACCAATCAGTGACATATGAAAATTTGTGCCGGTCCCGTTCTCTATTCTTTGTTTACATTGCTATGCACTCTCACCTCCATTATCTTATCCCCATCCCTGTGTGTGAAATGCGTGGAGGTACGAGATTTGTCAGACGTATGCTGTGGCAAATATCAGAATACAATATCTGTTCAAAAGTGCTTCCCAGTTTGCATACTCTGTCTGATCAAAAGTCTCCGTATGCCCGTATGTATTGCGGGATTGAGCATTAGATGTCACGAAAGGTGGCCCTGCGACCGTAAAAGGAGACGTGCCGTGTTGTGTTGTCGCAAAACTTCTGTGACGTCTAACGTGTACTAGCTATTGAATGTCACCTGAGCCTAAAATCTATTAGGGACATTTTAAGCCTTCTACAGGATCCAAATCAACTGTTGGTGATTGTGAAGCGGAATCGCGAAAGAACAACCACAACTCATCCAACACCAGACACACCTCATGTACTCACAGAATGGACCCTCGAACATTTCGGAGGGTGGTTGTAAAAGTTCGCACGAAATCAGAGGAAGAAATCTCTCGTCAGTACCAAAGTGCTACCAAAAGTCCAGATAACAAAATGAGTGTGCGTAGGCAGCCACACATTTCTACAGTCAGTGCTAACCGAGGCTTGAGGTGGTCTACAGAGTGAGACCACTGAACAATGGATGGTTGAAAACGATTGATTCAGAGCGATGAATCACACTGCACCCTGTGCTAATCCGATGGAAGGGTTTCGATTTGACGGATGCCTGGAGAACGTTACCTGCCATCATGTGTAGCACTCATAGTGAACTACAGAGCAGATAGTGTTGCAATATGGGGGTCGTATTCATGGTTAGGACGTGGTTCCCTTACTGCGCTTAAGAAAGCGTTAAATGGGGAAGGACATCAACAAATTTTACGACATTGTACACTGCGTACAGTAGAGGAGCAGTTAACAGACGGTGGTTGGTTCAAATGGTTCAAATGGCTCTGAGCACTATGGGACTTAACATCTGTGGTCATCAGTCCCCTAGAACTTAGAACTACTTAAACCTAACTAACCTAAGGACATCACACAACACCCAGCCATCACGAGGCAGAGAAAATCCCTGACCCCGCCGGGAATCGAACCCGGGAACCCGGGCGTGGGAAGTGAGAACGCTACCGCACGACCACGAGATGCGGGCGACGATGGTTGTATCAGCATGGCAGTGCACCCTGTCATAAAACAGCATCTGTGAGGCAGTGGTTTGTGGACAATAAGATTCCTGAAATGGGCTGGTCTGGCCTGAGTCCAGAGATGAACCCAATGGAACACTTTGGGATGAGATAGTACGTCGACTTCGCTCCAGATCCCAGCGTCCAACGTCACTACCCTGTTTCGTTTCACCTCTTTACGATGAATGGGTCCCCATTCATCCGCAGGCATTCAAACGAAAGCGTCCCCAGCAGAGTTCGAGCACAGTAAAGTTGAAGGGTGTCATTAATGTCCACTAATAGGCGTTGTAATCTTACTCTCCCACACATCGCTATTAAAATTCTCTACCTTTGCACAAATTCTGAAAGCTTTGAGAGGCGTAAGATAAACAAAAGAATACTTACTTATCTTCATTATCTCGGTGTTGTTGTCGACGGCTCACAGTCTTGCCTAGGGGTACATTCTTGCAGCTGAAATTTCGATTTTGTAGGTACTTGATGACTAAATAACTGATGACGATTTGCCTGTATTATTCTTGAATTTAATTCATTGTCGCATCTCTCAGAATCACACCGTTTTTACATTTTCCACAATAAAAAAAACAAAAATCAAAAAAAACAATAATTAAATTGTTGGTGACAAACTTAGAACACGGCTACTTCCATCAGAGGCATGCCCACGACTACTTATATTGTGTGGTACTCACATTATTTCAAAGAGTTTACAAAGCAAAAAATTTACAAACTTCTTTACCACAGAAGAATCTTCGCTAAAATATATCATAATTTTGTAAATCAATCTAGAAATAAAATTAATAATTAGCGTTAGATTCTGCAATTAATAATATGAATTTTAAGTACGCCACAAATTTTTTAATTTCAGTTACTTTTACAAGAATAGTAATTTTTACTGTTAGTACATATACACTACTGGCCTTTAAAATTGCTGCACCACGAATATGACGTGCTACAGACGCGAAATTTAACCGACAGGAAGAAGATGCTGTGATATGCAAATGATTAGCTTTTCAGAGCATTCACACAAGGTTGGCGCCGGTGGCGACACCTACAACGTGCTGACATGAGGTAAGTTTCAAACCGATTTCTCATACACAAACAGCAGTTGACCGGCGTTGCCTGGTGTAACGTAGTTGTGATGCCTCTTGTAAGGAGGAGAAATGCGTACCATCACGTTCCCGACTTTGATACATGTCGGATTGTAAGCCTATCGCGATTGCGGCTTATCGTATCGCGACATTGCTCCTCGAGTTGGTCGAGATCCAATGACTGTTAGCAGAATATGGAATCGGTGGGATCAGGAGGATAATACGGGACGCCGTGCTGGATCCCAACAGCCTCGTGACACTAGCAGTCGAGATGACAGGCATCTTATCCGCATTGCTGTACACATCGTGCAGCCACGTCTCGATCCCCGAGTCAACAGATGGGGACGTTTGCAAGACAACAACCATCTGCACGAACAGTTCGACGACGTTGCAGCAGCATGGGCTATCAGCTCGGAGACCATATCTGCGGTTACCCTTGACGCTGCATCAGAGACAGGAGGGCCTGCGATGGTGTACTCAACGTCGAACCTGGGTGCACGAATGGCAAAACGTAATTTTTTTCGGATGAATCCAGGTTCTGTTTACAGCATCATGATGGTCGCATCCGTGTTTAGCGACGTCGCAGTGAACGCACTTTGGAAGCCTGTATTCGTCATCGCCATACTGGCGTATCACCCGGCGTGATGGTATGGGGTGCCATTGGTTACACGTCTCGGTCACCTCATGTTCGCACTGACGGCACTTTGAACAGTGGACGATAGATTTCAGATGTGTTACGACCCGTGGCTCTACCCTTCATTCGATCCCTGCGAAACCCTTCATTTCAGCAGGATACTGCACGACCGCACGTTGCAGGTCCTGTAGGGGCCTTTCTGGATGCCTAGGCGCATCAAGGCCGTTATTACGGCCAGAGGTGGTTGTTCTGGGTACTGATTTATCAGGATCTATGCACCCAAATTGCGTGAAAATATAATCACATGTTAGTTATAGTATAATATATTTGTCCAATGAATACACGTTTATCATCTGCATTTCTTCTTTTGTAGCAATTTTAATGGCCAGTAATCTAGATTGTAAAACTTTTATTTTTTTTTATACATTTTAACCTGAAATGTAATACATGGTATACAAAATCATATGATTTCTTTTAATGAGACAGCTGAGATAATTCTAACCTATGCAAGAATCGATAGTATACGTGGTATCGGCTATCTCTATAAGAAAAAGGTAATGTTAGAGAAGGGTGATTTGGTATTGCGTCCAGCTACTTCTAATCAGGCAGTGCATGTGAAACAGGTAACCAAAGACGCTGGTTGTGGTAGAAACAGGGAGAAATTCAGAAGGAGCACACCAGTACCGAGATTATTGATACAAAGAAATGGGGAAAACACTGTTTGACTGTCGGAGATTGTTACAGGATACTGTGGCAGTGTAAGCATTTAGTATTTATATTATTCCTCAAATAAACGTGTGTAATTCTTTGAAAGTAAAGTCCCTACTGGTAAGAAAAGTGCAGTCTGTCTAAAACACTTTTCGAGAGAGGTATTTCAAAATGCGAAGTACCGCTTGAGAAGGAGCGCCTATTAAGTCAGTTATTTGGCACAATTACAGAGGAGAGAGCAGACGACTAGAGTGGAGTGGCGCGAATGAGTCGGAAAGTGCGCCAGCGATGTACAGGTATTAGAGGCAAGAGGACTGTGAGTGTCCAAATTATTTATTAATTGCGCTGCAGGAACAAGACACGGCACTGCGGTAGGAAAAGGTGCAACATTGTCCAACAGCACAGGCTGGCCTGAAACGGCCACGACGAACTCGGCGCGCAAAGCATCTCCATCCATGCACCACCGACACGAGGAAGATCAGCCATGCTCTCCGCTCGAGCGAACCAGTCGCCCGAATTCCTTGAGAATCTGCGTGCACCGTTATCGAAGTTCGAGCGACCGTCACAGAATTAGGCTGGACACTGGGCAGAACACCTTTACCTAGTACGAGAGCGGGCGAGCCTTCGTAACGTCACAAGATCGCTCACGTTGTGGGGAAGTGGCGAAGAAGGCAGAAGTTTGTTGGTAAGATGTAGGCCACGATCGTTGCACACTCTAATTGACTGCTATCTTACTATCCGCAGTTGGCATAGAAGTTATGATTTCATTCGTTATTCGTGAACTCCAGTCAATTAAGTTTGGTTTGTAGTGGGTGTGTAGTAGTGACGGAAACAGACAAATGAAACAATAGTTCAGTCGGTGATCACTTTAAGTTGCAGTTGGACTATTAGTCATCCATTTCTTTCTAGTGAAATAAGGTTATGGAAGCAACCGAATGAAAACGATCGATACAGTCTGTTGCCTACTGAATGAATTATTCATTCTTTCTGTGGTGTCACCGCCAGACACCACACTTGCTAGGTGGGAGCTTAAATCGGCCGCGGTCCATTTAGTACATGTCGGACCCGCGTGTCGCCACTGTGTGATCGCAGACCGAGCGCCACCACAAGGCAGATCTCGAGATACGGAATAGCACTCGCCCCAGTTGTACGACGACTTTGCTAGCGACTACACTGACGAAGCCTTTCTCTCATTTGCCGAGAGACAGTTAGAATAGCCTTCAGCTAAGTCCATGGCTACGACCTAGCAAGGCGCCATTAGCCTTACATAGTTTGATAGTTATCGTATGAAATGTCTCAACAAGAAGAACGATGTATACAACAAGGATAAATAAAAGTTAAGTATTCGAGGAGCTGCATACTTTTCTTATTAGCTTTCAGTACTTATCCTGTTCCAGAATTCACGCCCGTCTGCGTTCGATAGCTTGCATTTCGGCCTCCTCTATCAACAAGGTGTTGGCACATTTTCCAACACATCACTTTCTTTTCAAGATAAACCAGTCTTCAGTCTTTGTGTCGTTTCTGATGGCCTGTTTCAGTGTGGTCTAAAGCTGTTTTCCCACACTCGTCCAGGGGACTGCTGGACGGGTTAACTATTAAAAGAAACTTAACAAATGACGACAAATCTTTTTCGCGAAAAAAATACTTCCTATAACTGGCGGTATACGCTTATGAATCAAGTGATTAAATTGCCAGACAATTAAAAAATGTATCATATATATGCTTTCTGTTCATGGCACCTTAGCATTTACTGACAGAGAATTATCGATGGTGGGTGCAAACCGGAGGGAAGAGGGAGATAGTGCTTACATAAATTTAAATTAAAAAGTAATTGTTCATTTATTTAAAATAAATTTATAATGTAACACCAATTATCAACCTTTTAGAACTAACCAGAAATCCATATTCAGAGGCAGAAGCATGAAAAATTCGTATTTAAGTAAAAGAAAACATAAATTTTGAAACTGACTTTTAGAAATACGCATTGTACTTCACTCTCCATGGAATAAGCCATCAGGCTAGAAGAGTTGGCAACTCTGGTCGTGGCTCACGTATAATCGAAGAGCCTGAACAGACATCTGAGTGAAAACATTTCTACTCGTAGAGAGAGTGAAAACACTCATGAAACTGACGTAACAGGCAGGGATTTGTCTCTGACGGTTGTCTCACAGTAAGTACAACCACACAATCCCGGAGAATGAGAATTGAAAAATATTCATACAACTGAAGTGACTGCAGAAACTAGCTTCGTTCAACTGTTTCATTCGACTGAAAAACCCGACTAAACGAAGAACTATTAAGTAGCCAAACGTTTGTTAAAACGTCAGTTGTCACGCGACTAGTGTGTAGCATGGGTGATGGAAGCCGGCTCCTCATGCCAACGGAATACATGCACAGCCATACCGTGCAACTGCCTTCTACTTCATTGAGTAGCTCTATCATCTCATCGCTATTATTTACTATGTAATATATCTAGCCTTACAGCCGTCATGTTCAGGTACAAGATGATCTTCTTAGAGCAGCTGAGAAGACAGCAGCGGGAAGATGACGTAATTTGGTGTGAGGCATCGATGACAGACGGTTTGTTCGGTACGGGTATCGTGAGAAAGACCGCCTAAGTTTGGTTCTTCTCCGTTAGCCGCGCCGGATTAGCTGAGCGGTCTAGGGCGCTACAGTCATGGACTGTGCGACTGGTCCCGGCGCATGTGCATGTGATGTGATTTATATGTATTTGACGATGCTGGTGCTGATTCCGCATTTAACATTTGAAGATGCTACTATGGCTGCAGTACATTAGGACTTTGTTTTTATGAATCAGATCTGATGATGGCCATTAAAGACCGAAACCGGTAATCTGTTAAACAAAAAAGATTGTGACCATAGACGTAAATTAAAGAAACTTATTACAGTAATATTATTTTGCAAGTTCATGCAGTCGTATGTATGGCTACTGTCTGCAAAATGTGTTGTGAATAGAGTTAGTAACAAAGAAGTGATAAATTAAAACGTCACGCGTGATGCGGCAGTTTTTCGTGCATCTAAGTATTTGTCATATCTTCTGAGCTATGTGTCGTCCAGTGTCATAATTTTGCTAGTACATTCAGTGGTAACTGTGAATAGTGTCTGCAGAATGTATCGCGAATACAGTTGTCATTAAAAAAGTAATTAATTAAAACGTGACGCTTCATCCGGACATTTTATTGCGTGAACAATGAAAATGTAGTAATTGAAAACTTATTTTCCTTTCATCATTTTGTGCTGTTTGGCAGGGAGAAAAGTTTCGAAAAGTTTTGAAATTATGTGCAAAGTTCGTTGCAAGAAACTAATTGCTCTCATTCTCACATATGGGATGAATAATTCACGCGTCGTAGGTTACACTTCCTTTTTTATCCCAACCCCACCCATTTGATAGGTAGGTACATACACTATGCAACAGATTTAAAGGATCACTGTTTCGAAACCCCATAATCGTCTCCCATTCCGATACATCAGTTTGAAATTTGGGTCAAAGGTACGTAGAGCCTTCCTCTATAATACTGAAAAGGCGTGACGCTCTGCGAAGCCGCCACGCGGGATTAGCCGAGCGGTCTTGGCGCTACAGTCATGGACTGTGCGGCTGGTCCCGGGGGGAGGTTCGAGTCCTCCCTCGGGCATGGGTGGGTGTGTTTGTCCTTAGGATAATTTAGGTTACTTAAGTGTGTAAGCTTAGGGACTGATGACCTTAGCAGTTAAGTCCCATAAGATTTCACACACATTTGAACATATCTGCGAAGCCACCCTCGGACTCGACGACGCTCCAGAGAGCAAGCCGTCGACACTTGCGAAAAGAAAGCTACAGCTCAGAAGTTCATGTGACGTGTAAGGTGGATTAATGATGTCGCATTGACACCAAATTTCCCCACAATTCCACCCAACGCCACCGTGGACGTGTCACACGATCGGAAAATCGTCAGACCGACTCTTACCCACATTTCAAATGGTTCAAATGGCTCTGAGCACTATGGGACTTAACATCTGTGGTCATCAGTCCCCTAGAACTTAGAACTACTTAAACCTAACTAACCTAAGGACATCACACACATCCATGCCCGAGGGAGGATTCGAACCTGCGACCGTAGCGGTCACGCGGTTGCAAACTGAAGCGCCTAGAACCGCACGGCCACACCAGCCGGCCCCACATTTCATTCCTTCTTTTGACACCTCTGCGGTGTAGGTCAGAACAACGACGCTCAGTACTGACATCACGCATTTTTCTTATGAGTGGCAGAGGAAAATATTTCAGACACACGGCCGCTCAGAATCGGCACGAAAAGGCCTCAGAAGGTGGCACACAGTGCGTCAATGGTACCACCCCTTTCCCTGTGGCGTTGATTCCCACATATTTCTCTATCGAAACGTCTGTTCATAGTGAGATGAGCAACTGGAAGACATTATTCACAACCTTTGACACGGCTGATACCCTCGAGCGTTCCAACCCTTCTATGTAGACATTGTGGGCCTCCATCCCCATCAAACGTCATCGCATCCGGCTAGTGCGCAGTGCGACCTCAATTTTTGCTCTCGTATACACTGTGGAACTAATAGCGATCATTCAAAACCATTCGACGAAATCTAAACGTGATCCGAAGAAGATAATGGTGCTTATGCTTTTTTTTCAGTGATCATACTTCGTGTCGTCCTGTGGAGTGATCATGAGGAGATGGAACACAGGCACATGTGTGAATAAAAATGCAAACGGGTTCTCAATGACCCCTTCCCCACCCTCCCACCCCCACCCACCAGCCCCCAAGTTCGGAGAATTACACAGTAGCACCCGTCCACCCTCCTTGAGAATATTAAAAATGCACCTGTACAGGCAGAACCCTTGTCGAGAGTACCAGGCACCTGCAGGCAGGATACGCTTCTGCTCTTTGGCCTGATAGAGGCGGAATCAGAGGCTGTCAAAGAGGTTGGTGCTCTCTCACGGGTTTTGTCTGTACAGGTGCTTTTTAAAATTCTCAATAAAGGTGGGCGGGTGCCACTGAGGCTACTGCTTAACTGATGGTGTTTTAGAGGGACCATTTACTGTTTTGTTCACCCATGTGTCTTTGTCGCACCCGTCCCCCTTCGCACTCCTATTACGCCACAGGAGGACACACAACCTAGGAGCACAAAACAAGTATGAGCACCCTTAGTTGCTTCGGATCAGGTTCAGATTTCTTCTAGACATCACCAGTATCAAAGATGAAGCACGTTTTCCTCTGGCTCACTGCGCTGTGGACTGCCGTTTTTGACAGCCAACTGTGTGGGAATCAACGTTGTGGGGAAAGGGGTGGTTTCATTGACGCATTACATTCCACTCCTGCGACGTTTCCGTTCCTATTGTGAACAGCGGTGTGTCTCGAATGTTTTCTTCAGACATTCGTAAAAAACCGCGTGATTTCAATGCTGGGCTGACGGCGCAGTGTGCCACGCTTTTCTTCCATTACAGAGAAAGGTTGTACATACTTTGAGCCACGTTCCAAACTTAAGTTTCGCTAAGTGTGGGAATTACGTGATTTCGAAGAAGTGGTGCTTTAATTCTGTTGCGCACTGTATAAGGGAGCCAATGTATTAATACGTGGTATAAGCTATCTTCATTCCAAATTTAATCCAGATCAGTCCAGACGTTTCAGTATGAAGGTGTAGCAAACATACTAGCTCTTTCTGTCTTTCACTCGCACACACACACACACACACACACACACACACACACACACACACACACACACACAAACGATTGCAGTTATAATGTACACTTTCTTTGTTTATTTACATCATGCTGCATTACCCAATATTTCTGATACTGCATGTGTGTATTTTGTGTGTGTCTGTGTATGTTTGTGTGTAGGGTAAAGTTTGTGTTGCATGATGATGATGATAATGATGATGATGAGAGAAGTTAGAGGACGAAACCCGGTGTCGGCACATAGCCTACTCCTCGCGAATGCCACCAACGGGGCCGCCAAGCTTAACGAACCATCCGACGATCAGATCACCCTAAGCAGTGTCAGATGCCCTCACGCCATGACACACTGCGGAGAGGTTTCGTATTTAAACATGGAAGTTGGTGCAAAGATTGGTAATCAGTGACTTTACACCACAACCTCTCCTCCCCTTGCCAGCCAAATACCGGCTGTGAAAATTTTTACCACCACCAGGATTCGAACCGGCTTACCCCCCGGGTCGACCGCCACCCAGCCCCGAAGGTGAGTTTGTAATAGACAGCGTGGCCAGAAACAATCTGGGAACTCGTAAGGGTGTTGCTGCGGAGGCTGTGCTGAGAAATAATTTTTCTGAAAGACATTCGGTGCGTTGTGTCGTTTCCGAGTTATTTAGCATTGAATTTAGCCAATCAGGCCCTCACACGTGCAAATTCAAGTAACCTACCAGAGAAAGTGTCGCCACACATTTTGTTCGTTCGGTTTCCTCAAACTGAACAAACGTAACTTTTGCTAATCGAACTTAAATTTATCACTTCCAAAAAAAAGCGCATTTTAAATGTTGATGAACATACACTGATGAGCAAAACGATTGTGACCACGGCCCCACCGCGAAGTTGTATGCTGCCTGGTGGCGTTAAGGGCACGTGATGCGGTAACAGAAGTATATGAGCGGAGCAGAGGCGAATGGAGGATCATCCAAGCGACGATAAATGGCGAAAATGCGGTAATCCGCCAACGTAAGCGGCTTCGACAACAGCCAGATGGCTGTGGCCAGTGCCCGGGTCTGAGAATCTTGGAAACGGCAAAGGTGGTCGGCTATTCGTGTGCTACTGTCGTGAGCATCTATGGGAAGTGGTTGAAGAATGCTGAACCCACGAGTAGACGACAAGTAGTTGGACGTCCACGGCACATCACAGAACTTGCCCGGATAGGCGGCGACTTGTGGCAGATCTGAACGACGGAGTACAGTGCCGGCGCAGGCACGAGTGTCTTGGAGCGCACCGTTCAGTGCACAGTGTTGAACGTCGTGTTCCACTGCACAGGACCCCTACGTGTTCCTATATTGACCCAACAACATCGTCATTTATGATTACAGTGTGCAGGGGATCATCGGACTTGGATCGCGGATCAGTGGAATCGTGCCGCCTGGTCGGAAGAATCCCGTTTATTGCAAAACATGCCGATGGTCGTGTTAGATACGCCGTCATCCAGGAGAACGGCTGTTCTAAACATGCAGCGCGCCACAGATGCAGAATTATGTTATGGGGGACATTCACCTTGGCTTCCATGGGGCCTGCTGTAGTAATCGAAGGCACCATACAAGGTAAGGACTACGTGAACATTGTTAGAGACCACCTGTAATCCCTTATGGCTGCTGTCCCCCTGAACGGCGATGGTATCTTCCAGCAAGATAGGTGTCTGTGTCACAAGGCGAGAATCGTGCTACAATGGTTTGGGAAGCATGATAGCGAACTCCCGTTGATGTCTTGGCCATGAAACTTGGCTGATCTGAATCTGATGAAACCGACATGGGACGCAACCGGGTGACAGCTCCGTGCCCACAAATCAAACGCCCGTAAATCACGGGAACTGTGTTGGTTCAAATGGCTCTGAGCACTATGGGTCTTAACTGCTGAGGTCATCAGTCCCCTAGACTTAGAACTACTTAAACCTAACGAACCTAAGGACATCACACACATCCATGCCCGAGGCAGGATTCTAACCTGCGACCGTAGCAGCAGCGCGGTTCCAGACTGTAGCGCCTAGAACCGCTCTGCCACCCGGGCCGGCACGGGAACTGTGTGACCTGTACGTGGGCATCTGGTACCACAAACTTCTGGAAACCTATCAAGTATGTTTGGTTTTTGCGTACATGCTTCTGATTCATTCTTCGGATCACAGAGCCCAAAGCCGGCCTCTGTGACCGAGCGGTTCTAGGCACTTCATTCCGGAACCACGCGGCTGCTACGGTCGCAAGTTCGATCCTGCCTCGGGCATGGATGTGTGTGATGTCCTTAGATTAGTTAGATTTAAGTAGTTCTAAGTCCAGGGGACTGATGACCTCAGGTGTTAAGTCCCATAGTGCTTAGAACCATTTGAACCATTTTTTTGAGCAGAGCCCAGAGCAACGAACCTACGGGGTAGCACGTGAAGAGACGTACCTGGAGCTAAACCGACAACCCACGTATAAAAAGATATCATAAGGCGAAGCGGCAAAGAAAAAGTCATTAAAAACCCTATGAGCTAGCGGCTGGAAACAGCGGGGTGAATCGAGCGAAGGATACGAAACTACGTAAGCTGCAGAAGCGCTTCACTGGAATTCTCGGTCCACATGAATCACAGTCTGCTGGAGCCACCACTCTTAACAAGAAATTACTCCATTTTGTGAGGGTCCAAAAATACTCCGGCAAAGAAAAATAAAGAGTAAAATAAAACATCACAAATGACGGAATGGCGCTGAATGCGTGGACGATATAGGTCGACCCATATTTCAGCGGCAGCGTTAATTGCAAAGTAACAAATTGTTTCCGGGGACAGAGAGCAGCGCGACACGGGAAGCCTTTCACGCAGATTAGAGGGCAGCCAACTATCTGCAACCCTGACTCCGGATGCGCCGCAAAGCCTAATGGAATCGTCGCGGGGCGGGCCGGGGGCTGGTTCAGAGACCCCACAGCGACGGAAAGAGCGCAAGCAGCGGCGAACAGCCCTGGGTGTGCATGGACTTAAAATTCTGCCAGCTGCACTGTGGCGCTGTACAGGGGCTATCCGACAAGGGCGTTTCCCGCTGCGAGTGGCATGTATCCTACCGTTAGAGGGAAAAAAAATCACAGAGGTTGTCTGAGATTGATCGGCAAGATCCACGCGTAGCGCAAGACGTTACGGCAGTCAGCATAAATGTTTTTGGCCTAGTTGGTCAGGCTAAGAGGAGCTTTAGCAAAGAGCATTTCATACCAGTTACAGAAATATATTGTTTATGGAATTCTAGTTTTCCGTTTGTTCATAAATTTACTTTGAAAGAAATGTTGTACTGGTCACTATGTCACTCTATCATTTTAAAGTGCGCCAGAATAAGTGATGTATTCTCCTTCTCCGTACTTTTTTCAGCTCTTAAATATGAATCATCAACACAGGTGTGTTCTAGAAAGCTCTGACAACCGGAACTTAAGTTTTGTCGTATCTAGAAAGCTGTGGCTTAGCTGCGCCAAAGATGTTATGCTATATGTGTTTAATTCTTACTTTCACAATTTGAAACATGTGTGCTTCATAGTTACTGCTGTGTTGCTCTGCTTCAGTGCATGTGTTTCCTGCGTTGGAAATACCGAGAATAAAGAAATTTAACATCAAATGGAGGTTTTGAGGCAACCAGTTCAAAGCAACAGGAATAATACGCATCATTTAGTTCAACAGTCACCTACAGAAATTGGATGTGTAGGCATATAATACCCTCACAAGCATTCCTTGATGTTATGGATGCATAAACAAAATTATGTGGCAAATACAAATCTTCTTAGCGGGTATTTCTATGCTCACTCACAGACTCATAATGAAAGCTTCAACAGCTGCATAAGCAAGCAAATACCGAAAACTGTATTTGTCGGGCTGACAGTGTTGGAGATAGGTGTAACGAAAGCAATAATAAATTCCAATGACGAAACAATTTCTAGATATCATATTCTGAAAAACTGAAGTATCCCATCTAGAAGGAAAATGGGTTCAGGTGTAGTTTCACTGATTGGCTGTGAGTAGCCGAATGCAGAAGCTGCTTTCAAGGAGGTTAGGATAAATAAAAGAATGAAGCGAAGGAGGATGAAGCATTGACAAACAGGTGACCAACAGGAATATAAAACTTTAATGTTCAAAACTGCTTAGTGGTAAGATAATAAGTTCATAAATGTTCCTTTACGATTCACCGGAAACCTGAATTTCTATCATTCAGGAACACTTTTCTCCTAAACGACAGAAAATAAATGTACAAAAATTGACACATATAATTACAGTGTCCTTCTCTATCCCCCCTTCCCTACTAGTTTCACAGAATTCTAAAATATGATGATTATTTGTGTGATTTATGATCTAGATTATTGAGTACATTTCTCGTAGTAAAATAAATCTTGTATATTTTTTACAGATGAGAATTAGAAGAGGAAATTTGAGGCATATCATATTTCCTTGAATGCTCTCTGTACCCTGACTGTTTCTAAGGTGTGCAGTCAGTAGCACCAATGAAAATGGTATCTCGGTTAGTGTTCTGTGTTTTAACCTTTCGTAAATGTTGCTTCAACATCACAACAGAATAAATGTCCAACTGATTTTATCATAATTGCTTTGACTAATAACACTTATTTGTACAAATATTGAGCTACCTCTGCTTTATAGATCAGTAATACTGTGAGGGGGAAGAGAATACTAAAAACGCAGCCCATTCAGGAACGGATCCCCACATGTTTTTTGCGCTGCAGTTGGATTGGAGCGTGATGCATTTTCAATATGGCATTTTAGCCCCTAAATTTCGAAACTTCGTGACAGACTAAAACTATGCCGAACCGGGACTCAAACCCGGAAATTTGCCTTGCCTCTTACTAACAGGAGTTATCCACGAACGACAGACGAGCCGACCCCACATCTTCATTTTTTGTAAGTGCCGCTCTCTTAGTTTCGAAACTTCATGAGAGGTACTTGCACAAAGTGAAGAATTAAGAACGAGTGGCTGTCTTGGCTGACAAATTTTATTAAAGTTAGAGAACGTATATGAGGAACACAGATACCCCCGTACGCAGAACCGGCGAAGAATAGTTCAGGCGGGCGGTAACACCAGTGTCAACTTGGGTCCACTTCCCTCACAGCCCGCGGCCACTGCAATGCCTTTACATGTGTATTGGTAGGTAACAGCGGCCAGCTGAGTGCCGAAATATGTGTTTGAAAAACATTCCAACTGTGGTTGGAAATTTCCAGAAATCAGGAAATCAGTAAAGGAAAGTAGTAGTTATGTGACTAGATACTCTGCAAGCACGGAACAAGTAGACATCGGCGCAGAATAAAGAAAGTACCACCACTAGTATGTGCAGTAGTACGTATCTATCGCAGCACAAGAGCAGTTGGAGACGGAAGACGCTCCTAGATGCCTGGAGTACACTAGCGAAGCCTGCGAGGTGTCGGGGTGGAGAAGGGTTTGTACCTCTTTAATTCAGACGAATTTTTCATGAGAACGAGACATGCACTCAAATGTTCAAATGTGTGTGAAATCTTATGGGACTTAGCTGCTTAGGTCATCAGTCCCTAAGCTTACACACTACTTAACCTAAATTATCGTAAGGACAAATACACACACACCCATGCCCGAGGGAGGACTCGAACCTCCGCCGGGACCAGCCGCACAGCCCATGACTGCAGCGCCTCAGACCGCTCGGCTAATCCCGCGCGGCGACATGCACTCGACCCCCTCCTTACCTACCACCTAATTAGTTATGCGCACAACGGTAACCGAAGAAAATGATGGAGGACCCTGCTAGTTGGTAAAATAAGGAGTGCACACTCACAATAATTTAATAAAAATCGTAATCTACTCAGAAAAAAGAGAACTTTATCATAATAAACAACAGGAAATGGGATTCTGCGTATATCTATGAAATGATATGCGGATTAAATATTGCAATGAGATTTATTACGCATCAGAATATAAATGCACATGATTATCGACACAAACAGTAGGTTAAAGGATAGGGTATACTGAAATATTCTGCGAATAAGAGTTGGCTCGAGAACAAGGGGCCCCTACTCTCTGTGATGCAATAGATTGATGATAATGACTGGAGCTCCTAATGAAACAAATATTAATCTCCCGACTATATAGCAGTATCGCAACTAGTAGTGAGAGCTCAAATAGGATCACATGGTGAAACAAGCAAGGTAGACTTGTAGCAAAGCGAGCGCGCGTGCTGCTGAGGGATTCAGTATAAATGCCGGAGCCGCTAAATACTGTACCAGTACTGAAATCTGTAGCACGTCGTCGGTAGGCAGCGTCTTGATGATCTAGGCGCCTTCTGCCGTGCACCAACTCTGTGTCAACCCCTGGCCTCGAAGGCTGTCCGAGAATTCGAAGTTCTTCCGAAAACGAGCGACCATGTCGCAAGACCGTCCGACTCCGAGGAAGATCTGATCCGGAATCCCCCTCTGTGATGCGATACAAGCAGCGAAGCCAGCATTGCTCAGCTCCCTATTCTCCTCGAAAACTGCGAATCAGCATTCAGTGCTGATTCCAGAATTCCCCCACACTCTCTCAGAATATCATTCGCGCCAATAACAACCGTTTCCTCCAATTTCGAGCAGGGTTTTATGACGTCAACTAGCCTCAGTTTAAGTTGACCAACCATGCCTCAACTATTCAGCTGAGGGCACTAAACTTGCCGTTTAACCGGATAGAAAAACAATCTGCCTAGACCACTGGCCATCCGGCACCAGTCAGTCGCACCCAGCAGGGCACAGTCCGCAGGTATTCTCAGAATCGTGCGGACAATGCAGTCAGTCGGTGCCAGGAATCCTCGTTCCGGACGCGCCGGAATGGTAAACATACAAACTGTGGCGACACTCAGATGTCTCGCAGGTCGTTTCGCCCTGCATACAATAGGTGAAACTCGACCGACGTTAGTCGTTCCGCCAGGCGCTTAAGCCTACTGTACGAACCCCTCAGAATTCAGGGAAGTGCAGCCCCCAACCGGAAACGCAGTGTGCCACGTCCTCCGATGCTCGCCTCGCACACTCCACTCAAGGAAATAACCCAACATGTTTAGCAATCAAGTGGAAAATATTTTTTAAGCTCTCAGCACAAATACTCTCATGACAATTACATTATTCGGTCTGTTACTACCGTGCAATGACATAGAACATTAATAAAATTAATGAAAATGAGAGGAGACATGCAAAAGAGGGCATGGAACCTCTCAAGGCTTTAGGTCGCAATGGTGATTACGTGTAGCAGTAAAAAATCAGCAAGGAAGATTGTGTTACGTCTGGGATGGCAACTGACTTCGATGGTGGTGGTTGTTGGGATGTTTAAGGGGGACTAAACTGACTTAGGTAAGCATAGATCCACAGAAGCGTTGGGAGTCTTTATCTGTATGTGTGAGATAATAGAAGAACAAGAGTTCACAATTTGCTTTGTTAGTGAGCTCATATAAATGTTTCTTTGAAGAGTTACAATGGGTTGTAGCATATTGCTTGTCTCTGAGAGATCTAAGTAAGGGAACAGATTGAGATGTATGTATTCTATGGAAGTAAGTAGAACGAGTCATGGAACAGCGCTCGCATGTGATGGTTAGAAACCGCAATGTTAAACTGAAACGATTTACTGGGACAAAACTGCCTTTTCAAGGAGTTAGACCGGTGAACCATAAGAGAAAAACCACTGTAGACACCTTTCACAGTAAGGGAGATGTATATCAACGAAATTTTTGGACTGTTTAACCGGTGCCTCTTTGAATACTACCTACTATGCTAATAATCCACTCTCCTATCCTAAGTAACAGAAAAGCCTTTTATTCCCTCTCTCATTTCTTAGAAAGTTGCTAACGAGCTAACCTGCAGTTCGTTGTTGCTCAAATCCCGCCCGCAATTAGAGGTGATGGACAAAAACAGGGAAACATCAAAATCAGAACACATTTTCATGCGTAATACGGCGTAGGAAATCTGTTGGCTTTCAAAACAGCTTTCAGTCGTCTAGGAATGGATAAATACAGGCCCAGTACGGGTTTTAACGTAATCTTATATTCTTCCAGCAAAACAATGGCAAGTTCAGGTAAAGATCATGGAGGTGGATAGCGATGGCGCACCCATCGCTCCAAAGCAGACCACAACAGCTCAGTAATATTGGGATTTCGTGACTGTGGCGACCAGTCTTGGCAGGACGATGAGAGCTGTATCGCCTTGGGATACAGCATGGCCACTGACGAACAAACACTGCATAGCAAGATGGACCTCATCAGCATGAATGGTCACATAACTCTTGGCAATAATGCGACCTAGCAAAGGAACCATGTGGCGCACGGAATATCACAACAGAATGGTTGCCCAGATCATCGTCGATCTTCCCCCCCCCCCTCCCCCACCCGTCCATCCCCCACACCACCACCATCTGTCACTCTTGGAACATAAACCGGGCCAGGAGTTGGAAATGACTTTCTTCCATTGCTCAATAGTCGAGTTTTATGACCTCAGCACCAGATTCTCCGCCGGCGGCTGTGGCCGAGCGGTTTTAGGTGCTTCAGTCCGGAACCGCACTGCTGCTACGGTCACAGGTTCGAATCCTGCCTCGGACATGGTTGTGTGTGATGTCCTTAGGTTATTTAGGTTTAAGTAGCTCTACGTCTAGGGGACTGATGACCTCAGATGTTAAGTCCCATAGTGCTTAAAGCCATTTGAACCATTCTGAACCACACTTTCCTGTTACGGCCATATGCATCACTGACGAGAGGTTTCGAAATTCCAGCTCATCCTGCGGCAGCCTGCTTATGAAGTTCCTTTCACGTTGTTTTAGTGCTGACAGGGTTCGCGAGTGCGACATTAAGTTTTGCACTGAGTTTTGCAACTGTCGTCTGCTCATACTTTGACAGAATCCTGTCCAGTGACTGCCTGTCACGATCACTCGACACACATTTTCGTCCGCGTTGTGTCTTAGCGGATGATGTTTTTGATTTTCCCTGTATGCAGTATAAATCTTAGATACGGTGTCTCTTGGAACAGCAAACACTTCGGCTCCCTTGGTTACTGAAACACGCACTGCACGAGAAGTTACAATTTGCCCACGTCCACATTCACTTAGCCCCGACACACAGCACTTATAATCACGCGGAAAACTGTTCTGACTACGCCTGACACTTGGAGATGTGTTCAAGACTTTGCAAGGATGCCGTTCGTGTTCAAATACAACAGCGGAATCTCCATGCTTGGCTAGCATCTGCATTTAGGTTCAAGAATGAATTTCTCGCAGTGTTTCCATATTTTGGTCCAACCCCTGTATCAGGGACCCGTCATAGTGTGTAGCGCCTGCTTAGCTTAGAAGAAGTATTAGGCTAAGAAAAGATATTTTCCTTTTAGTGAATAATCTAGTTTTCAGCAGAGGATGAAAAGTCACCAACCAGTTTTACTATTAGCAGAAGATTTAAAGTGATCAGGAAGCTTTTACTTCGCAACAGTACCTCAGAATCCATTATCTGTGGAGATTATGTAGAAATCATTTAATTTCAAATGTCAAAAGTGATTCTTTTTCAACAAGAATATTCAAACCAAGAAAGTAAGTCGAAAGAGAATTAGAATATGAGATATTTATCCATTTCGATTCATCCTCTAAGGAAAAATTTCGAGAGGAAAATCAAGTCCAAATACACAACTCGAACCGACGAAGGTTTTTTGACGATCGTAAGGAAGAGAGGCGGTGTAAGAGAGGAGGCTGGCAAGGTTCCGGGTTGGTTCGGGATCAGACGCACAGTTTTAATCTGTCAGGAAGATTCGAAACGCTGAACACCTCTTTGATGACAAAAGCTCGTAAATTTTGTGTACGACTTTGTTGTGTGTTGCGACATCCACAAACACGTCGTAGCCAATGTACCGCGGCAAGCGAGTCGACGCACAGTTTGTGTGAGCATGTAAGCTCGCGCCGGACACCTCTGCTGTGCTGCTGCTTTCCTTGGGTTCTTGTCTTAAAGAGACATGGAACTCTAGCTGGTAATGTAAAAAAAAAGGTCAGGTGTGTCATGTAAAAAAATGTTTAGTGAAATTCGTGACAGTTCCGCACATGATCAAACAAAAAAGTGAAAAACGAATGGAGCCAGTCACACATCCATCACATGCAGCTACCAACAGACAACACCACATCTCGCCACCACGGCGCCCTTGTAAATGCCAGATGTTGCCTATTTATGCCAACCGGGACGCAAATGGAACTTTGCGACAAATAGTCTGATTTTTCCGACCATCAATTTCAGTACGTGTTATCTTTTTTTCCCCTAATCCTTTGCTATAGCCTTTTACCTGAGGGAATCGATAAAATAACAATTGTTTGGCTCTAATAAATGCAAGAAAAATATAGTACTAACAAACGTTATGTCACTCATAAAACTAAAGCTTAGTGTATTTATCTATGCACGCTAACCATCTCCATTATTTAAGCATTTGTCAAGTCTGTCAACGGGCTTTGGAACTCCAGGGTCGTAGTCAAGATCGGCGGTACACTAAGCCAGTTGATGACTGCAGTCTTCACATTGGCATCGATATTAAAATGTTTCAAGGCCCAGAACCCTTTGAACTTCACGAAAAAATGTTTTGCATTATTTCGTTCTTCATTTGACTCTTGAGTGAAGTACGTCCGACTCGAGTTTCACTGTACACATTTATTGGTTCATTTTTTAACATTTCGCAATGCTTTCTCACTTTTCTTTCCTTCATTATCGTATCATCATATACTTCCTCTAGCTTACAGTAAATTCCCGTAGGTTTCAACATCCGAGTATTCAAAAGTCGAAGAAGAGCTCTCATTTCACAGTCGAGGGACTTTTTACCACACATTTCGTTTTACACAGTCACAGAGGCGCAGTAACAACGTGTTTCCACTTGCATTCTCAATACAGTGCGACAAGGCGTTAACCGTTCGATCTACAACAGATACCTGATTTCAATCTGCGCAGTGCATAAGCATTATAGGTTGTTACTTCCTGGATTACCCTCAAACATTTAAATTGCTGTATTCCAAAAAGATATGACTGACAATGTCTCAATTTTTGTGGTCAATATTTTGATGACTAATGTAATTGTGGTTATTAAGTGCTCCAAGTAATAATCACAGAGGCTTTCGCTGCTAATTTTGACCCATACCTGACAAAAAACATAGAGGTTTTGTCTTATTGCGATTTCCCTAAACAATTACTGATCAATTAAATGGATTCCTTCAGAACTACTAACAGAGTGCTTACCTTCTTTCATCTGACCATCAAAAACATTCAGAGAAAAATAAATATCGACTTGATTCGTCATCACCATCGGTATTATCATTGTCATCATCACCTTTTCATCGGCATTATCATGTTCATCGACATCATAATCGTCATCGTACTCATCGACATTATCATCATTGTCGTCGACATCATCATTATCATCATCATCAGCGTTATCAGAATCGTCATTATCAACATAGCCATAGACAACGATAACTTTTATCAGAAGTTGAATCTCTTACTGCGTAGCACCATGCTGTTTCCATCGTTCACAATAATTTGCCACGCGTTGAGAAACAGAATGGCGGCTGTTGTTTATCCGACGAACACTGTAGAGGCTGCTGGACGCTGCTAGCACCTTTCTTGAAATTTTCCTTGGTCTGGCTGGTTGCTGAGCTCTGCAGTTCCGATAGCGCATGTAATTTTCGTAGCCATATGGGGAGACACACTGAAGTTCCAGTGTGCTGGAGAAGTTCTGAATTTCTTACTCTTGGCTGCCTTCCGCGTAACACTGGACAACGAGATAAATTGATGTCTGCATAGCCAGTGGATTAAGAGAATCTCATTCGACTCGTCAGTTCTGCCAGAGCTTTTATACCTGAACCAGAATGTAAAATTCTCCTATCATAGCACAAAAAAGGAGAATATGCCCTGAGCAGAGTTAGGGATGCAAAAGAAAAGAACTAGCTTTACGACTTATCTGACAGCTTCAAAGACATTTAAATCACAATTTCTTGACATATTTGCGCGTTTTTACTTTAGTGTAATGCATTACGTCGAGTACAGTATCATGACACATGATGTCATGTCGTATAACGTGAAAAAGGTCAACTTCATCCAACGTGGAATTTGTCATGTTGTGAAATATGACACAACGTGTCATTGAAGTTTAGGATGCATGCATCCCCCCTGTGGGATACTTCCTATTATAGATGCACCCCCTCTCTTGGATACTCCCTATTGTAGTCAACCTCTAGAAGCACATAAATTTGTGTCTATTTTTTCTCACACCCATCACCATACATGGAACAGGGGTGGGTTTAAGAGAGCTCACTGTGCTGGGGAAGTAGGTTTAACTGGTAAAAAAGCGCGAATATGTAAAGATGTTTGATTAAAATATCTTTGAAGCAGCCAGATAAGTCGAAAAGTTAGTTCCATTCTTTGACATCCCTAACTCTGCCCAGGACATATTCGCCTTTTTTGTGGTAGGATAGGAGCATTTTTTCATTCTGGTTCCCAACTCTTATTCCACGATAATTTTGACTAGAGACCGTCATAGCTTGGCAGCCGATGAATACTTTTGTTGATTCGAGCGACGATTGATCCGGTATAGCTTTTCTATCGTCTTTCGAACCATATTGCTTATATCGTGGCAACGGACAAAGCTTCCACATAACATCAGGACAACCATTAATTCATCCCACTTTCTTACGAAATTTGAACCGGTTCGCATACGTTTGAAACACAGAGAGGCGCGCGTAAAAGAATTGGCAAAAATGTGTTTCTTGCGCGCAAAATTCGAATGAAATTACATGTTTGGAAGCGAATTTTCACCTTCATCGTCAGAATGTATTTTTCATTTATTTGATTCATTTTAAATCGTTTCCACGCGTTCAGTTCATATAAAAATGAATTTTACGATTTTAAACCATAGTATCCCGACAACGGATAAAGATTGTTGGATAACAAAATTCGTTTCGACTTTACTCATTTACCTACCTCCGTGCAAAGTTTGAACCCAGTCGTGCAAGTTTAAAGTATAGAAGTGGAGCGCTCAGACAACCTTCAAGAAAAACGTGTTTTTTCGTGTTTTTACGTGGTGTACATACAAATGGAGCCATTAGCTGAGCAAATCAGCCTGATTAAAATCTAAACACACAGTTTTATTGGGTGCTATCTCCGGTTCGCCGTTCGAACGTTGCTTAATATACTGTAACATAGCTACAGTGAGATTTTCCAAAATCATGTTCTCAGCTCAAATAGGAACCGATCACAAAGACAACGCTAAACCGTGATTCTGCGAGCGGCCTTTTTGGACGTACTTCATGCTGCTTTTTTGCACCTCACGAATATCACTGGAGCCTCCAGTCGAGACAACGGACGCTGTATCAGGCGTCCATTTTGTAACACCACTCTTGCTCCCAATACACTGTAATCTATGCACTGTTCAGCGGAATAGCACCTAATTTTTTAAATGAACACACCGCTATTTGACTGCAATGTTTTTTATTTAATTACGAACCAGGTTTTGAAAGCCGAAAGCTGTGTCGTAATTAAATAAACAACAATAAAGTCAAATGACGGTGTGTTAATTTAAAAATTATTGTATGTCTGTTGCTCAACAACATAAAAAACTGTTTAATTCCTAAATTACAAGTTAAGTGAACAATGAGGAACAGTAGTTATTACGCCTTTTTTTCATTTGACTGATTTTATGCTATGCGAAAACAATATATACAGGGTGTTACAAAAAGGTACGGCCAAACTTTCAGGAAACATTCCTCACACACAAATAAATAAAAGATGTTATGTGGACATGTGTCCGGAAACGCTTAATTTCCATGTTAGAGTTCATTTTAGTTTCGTCAGTATGTACTGTACTTCCTCGATTCACCGCCAGTTGGCCCAATTGAAGGAAGGTAATGTTGACTTCGGTGCTTGTGTTGACATGCGACTCATTGCTCTACAGTACTAGCGTCAAGCACATCAGTACGTAGCATCAACAGGTTAGTGTTCATCACGAACGTGGTTTTGCAGTCAGTGCAATGTTTACAAAAGCGCAGTTGGCAGATGCCCATTTGATGTATGGATTAGCACGGGGCAATAGCCGTGGCGCGGTACGTTTGTATCGAGACAGATTTCCAGAACATAGGTGTCCGACAGGAAGACGTTCGGAGCAATTGATCGGCGTCTTAGGGAGCACCGAACATTCCAGCCTATGACTCGCGGCTGGGGAAGACCTAGAACGACGAGGACATCTGCAATAAACGAGGCAATTCTTCGTGCACTTGACGATAACCCTAATGCCAGCGTCAAAGAAGTTGCTGCTGTACAAGGTAACGTTGACCACGTCACTGTATGGAGAGTGCTACGGAGAACCAGTTGTTTCCGTACCAGGTACAGCGTGTGCTGACACTATCAGCAGCTGATTGGCCTCCACGGGTACACTTCTGCGAATGGTTCATCCAACAATGTGTCGATCCTCAATTCAGTGCAAATGTTCTCTTTACGGATGAGGCTTCATTCCAACGTGATCAAATTGTAAATTTTCACAATCAACATGTGTGGGCTGACGAGAATCCGCACGCAATTGTGCAATCACGTCATCAACACAGATTTTCTGTGAATGTTTGGGCAGGCATTGTTGGTGATGTCTTGATTGGGCCCCATGTTCTTCCACCTACGCTCAATGGAGCACGTTATCGTGATTTCATACGGGATACTCTACCTGTGCTGCTAGAAAATGTGCCTTTACAAGTACGACACAACATGTGGTTCATGCACGATGGGGCTCCTGCACATTTCAGTCGAAGTGTTCGTACGCTACTCAACACCAGATTCGCTGACCGATGGATTGGTAGAGGCGGACCAATTCCGTGGCCTCCACGCTCTCCTGACCACAACCCTCTTGACTTTCATTTATGGGGGCATTTGAAAGCTCTTGTCTACGCAACCCCGGTACCAAATGTAGAGACTCTTCGTGCTCGTATTGTGGACGACTGTCATACAATACACCATTCTCAAGGGCTGCATCAGCGCATCAGGGATTCCATGCGACGGAGGGTGGATGCATGTATCCTCGTTAACAGAGGGCATTTTGAACATTTCCTGTAACAAAGTGTTTGAAGTCACGCTGGTACGTTCTGTTACTGTGTGTTTCCATTCCATGATTAATGTGATTTGAAGAGAGGTAATAAAATGAGCTCTAACATGGAAAGTAAGCGTTTCCGGACACATGTCCACTTAACAAATTTTGATTCTTTGTGTGTGAGAAATGTTTCCTGAAAGTTTGGCCGTACCTTTTTTGTAACACCCTGTATAACAGACTGCAAGTGGATCAGTTACTTATTAGAAACTTCCGTATCTAATCTCAGGTTGCTTTGTTAGCCTCTATCATGTTTGTCGCATTCAAGCTACAGAAATGGGCAACAAAATAAAAATCCCTTTAATTCAGTTAATCCCAAGAGCACTTATTAGAGTTTTTTTTAAATATTTTCGGAGGTTAGTGAAATACCTGAGTGCTTCTAACGCATTAATTAAGCATTGGAACACATTCCTAAATTTTCATCACAAAAGTGACATCACACCTACAGATTCAATTCACTAGAGTGTTTAATCTTTTCTAAGTTACTGTAGCTTCAGGATGAAATTAAGCTGTAAGGAAACAATTTTATGCTTATAGATATTTGGTTTGTATTCTGGCAATTTGACATTTTCTCATTCGTCCGAACGAAAGAGGAGGAAAGACAGCTGATGTCTCACATCCCATTCCCTGCGAGAATATTAGAAAGACTTTTGTGGAGAGTAAAAACTGTACATTTTCCCAAAAAACAAAATAGTTTATTACCAAATAACGTGACAAGTTAGGTGGTAGAATGGTGACGACATTGTACTCTAGATAATTAAAGTTTTTTTTCCATCTGGACTTCATGGTTTGTCTTCTGTGATTTTTCTGTGTCACTTGCTTCCCAATCCTAGTCCGAACGACGTGCAGTTTCATCTCTGACGTTCTCTATAGCGACAGGACTTTGCTTTCTTTTTCGAATCAGACGGATCAAAAAATGGCTCTGAGCACTATGGGACTTAACATCTATGGTCCTCAGTCCGCTAGAACTTAGAACTACTTAAACCTAAGGACATCTCCCAACACCCAGTCATCACGAGGCAGAGAAAATCCCTGACCCCGCCGGGAATCGAACCCGGGAATCCGGGCGTGGGAAGCGAGAACGCTACCGCACGACCACGAGCTGCGGACTCAGATGGATTATCTCAAGTCAAAACAACATGAACACAACAAGCAAATGAACGATGCGCGCCACTGTCCCTTTGGTTAGAAAACTTAGACGATCAAGTTCAGAACATTAAGGGCAATTGAGTCCACATTGTTTCAGAAATTCGTGACTATGAATGGAACTGTGAATGGCGGTGTGGAGCTTACGTGTAATTTTACTGGTCACTTGACATAAAATTAGTCATGTCGCATAATAACTGAAAATGTGCTTTCATTATTGGAAGTGAAAATAATGAACGTAACGACGTGTATCGAAAAGGAAATGGAAATTGTGACGACGAGCTTGAGCGTTGGCAAAAGCTAGATATATATTTCGAACCTCGAAATTTAAGCAAAACTTTATCTTATAAATGGACCATTAGGGAATGGCAAGAATATCCTTGTAATTGCACTAAATTGGGTTATTTCTGGATAAACAGGCTATGGGAAGCAGTGTAACGGTGGTAGTTTTAGGTAACATCACATACTGCCAGACTTATCGCCACTATCGGAAGACCCTTGCAGATATTTCCCTTAGACTTCCGTGTAGGTAACTGTGAATATGAAAATGTTAATACCAAGTGTGCTGGGAAAAGAAGCCATTTGCCACTAATGAAATGTAGTTGTCTAAACGGACCTCTCTGTCTACTGTTATTATTGTAAGTAACAGAACGTATCATTTCCAAACTCCAAACTGGTGAAACGCTCCTAACAAATCTTGCTCTGTACCCTGTTTACAGCAGTTTGAATAGAGTGTTTCCGTCAGCAGTAACTACAGCTTAAGGCATGTTTTGACTGGAAACAAACGTGTTTTGCCTTTGTGTGTGAAAACCAGTGACTGTTCGGCAACGACAAATATGTTTATGTTCTGAGGGGAAAATAAACCGCTGTTTATGTGGATGCCAGTAATTGGCAAGCACAGATAAAACGGTTTGTCTCTCCTATTTCACGGCTCGTTGTTTACCTACTGGATCACAGCCAGGCTTCCTGGTTTGTACGATTTCTTTATATTGTTGGCTAGGCAAGCCATTGCTGCATTGATGGTATTAATCTATATCACGTGTAACGAGAAGGGACGTATCAAAATCCGCTGTATCCTCATGTTTTACCAAGTCTAAAAGACCACGCGTTCACTTGTTAGCTGGTTAGCTATTTTGCATTGCATGGATCGTTTGTATGATTGGTAGTAACGATGTGTAATGAGTAATTTTACATTCGTAAGCAAACCTGGCCACATGATGACTATTTACAACGTTTTATTATGGCTTTTTACATCTTGTTTACGTTCCATTAGCCGCTCAGTCCTTACAGAAAGAGAAGTGCACTGGAACAGGAAATTTTCTAACATGTATTCCTTATATTGTAACACCTGGGCATATGTTTCATATATTTCTCCCCTGATGAGACTGTTTAGAATCAAGCACACTGAATTTGTACATAACAAATTGTCACTATAGCAATTCTGTGCCACTGTAATTTACATTTACAGGGTGTTTCAAAAATGACCGGTATATTTGAAACGGCAATAAAAACTAAACGAGCAGCGAAAGAAATACATCGTTTGTTGCAATATGCTTGGGACAACAGTACATTTTCAGGCAGACAAACTTTCGAAATTACAGTAGTTACAATTTTCAACAACAGATGGCGCTGCTGTCTGGGAAACTCTATAGTACGATATTTTCCACATATCCACCATGCGTAGCAATAATATGGCGTAGTCTCTGAATGAAATTACCCGAAACCTTTGACAACGTGTCTGGCGGAATGGCTTCACATGCAGATGAGATGTACTGCTTCAGCTGTTCAATTGTTTCTGTATTCTGGCGGTACACCTGGTCTTTCAAGTGTCCCCACAGAAAGAAGTCACAGGGGTTCATGTCTGGCGAATAGGGAGGCCAATCCACGCCGCCTCCTGCATGTTTCGGATAGCCCAAAGCAATCACACGATCATCGAAATATTCATTCAGGAAATTAAAGACGTCGGCCGTGCGATGTGGCCGGGCACCATCTTGCATAAACCACGAGGTGTTCGCAGTGTCGTCTAAGGCAGTTTGTACCGCCACAAATTCACGAAGAATGTCCAGATAGCGTGATGCAGTAATCGTTTCGGATCTGAAAAATGGGCCAATGATTCCTTTGGAAGAAATGGCGGCCCAGACCAGTACTTTTTGAGGATGCAGGGACGATGGGACTGCAACATGGGGCTTTTCGGTTCCCCATATGCGCCAGTTCTGTTTATTGACGAAGCCGTCCAGGTAAAAATAAGCTTCATCAGTAAACCAAATGCTGCCCACATGCATATCGCCGTCATCAATCCTGTGCACTATATCGTTAGCGAATGTCTCTCGTGCAGCAATGGTAGCGGCGCTGAGGGGTTGCCGCGTTTGAATTTTGTATGGATAGAGGTGTAAACTCTGGCGCATGAGACGATACGTGGACGTTGGCGTCATTTGGACCGCAGCTGCAACACGGCGAACGGAAACCCGAGGCCTCTGTTGGATCACCTGCTGCACTAGCTGCGCGTTGCCCTCTGTGGTTGCCGTACGCGGTCGCCCTACCTTTCCAGCACGTTCATCCGTCACGTTCCCAGTCCGTTGAAATTTTTCAAACAGATCCTTTATTGTATCGCTTTTCGGTCCTTTGGTTACATTAAACCTCCGTTGAAAACTTCGTCTTGTTGCAACAACACTGTGTTCTAGGCGGTGGAATTCCAACACCAGAAAAATCCTCTGTTCTAAGGAATAAACCATGTTGTCTACAGCACACTTGCACGTTGTGAACAGCACACGCTTACAGCAGAAAGACGACGTACAGAATGGCGCACCCACAGACTGCGTTGTCGTCTATATCTTTCACATCACTTGCAGCGCCATCTGTTGTTGAAAATTGTAACTACTGTAATTTCGAAAGTTTGTCCGCCTGAAAATGTACTGTTGTCCCAAGCATATTGCAACAAACGGTGTATTTCTATCG
Organism: Schistocerca americana; assembly: GCF_021461395.2. Classification (NCBI taxonomy): domain Eukaryota; kingdom Metazoa; phylum Arthropoda; class Insecta; order Orthoptera; family Acrididae; genus Schistocerca; species Schistocerca americana. The sequence continues at coordinate 710,043,170 of NC_060119.1, read as the reverse complement.
CTGCTCGTTTAGTTTTTATTGCCGTTTCAAATATACCAGTCATTTTTGAAACACCCTGTATATGTGACTTTCTCAGAAAGCACCAGTGGGCCACGTTGCTCTCCACAAAGCAAACCCCTGACGTGTCTTGTTCAGTCTTTCGCACTTCGGAGTGCTCTGGAACGTGAAATAGCGTGTTGTGGCGTCAGAAAACTCGACTACGTCCACATCTACCATTGTTCTCACGTCCCGTGTTAGAATGACTTTTGGAACAGCAACGTTTGAAACCTAGAAAAGAGGAATAGCATGAAACGTTATTATATTCATAAAAATATTATATATCATAATTGTTTACAATGTAGCACTTTGGTGTAGAAGCAGTCGAACACTAACAATTTTGTACAAGACGTTAATGGTCGGTCGAGTCAGGAATTTACCTCAAACTGGCCTACCGCAACCAACTAAGCTACAGATCCTCCCGCTCTCTACGGATCTATTAGTCCTAGAGGAAAAGAAAGAAATACGAACCTTTTTATACGAAATTTAATGTGTTTTAAATCTGTTCAGGCATAAGTTTTCGATACATCTGTATCTACATCTACATGGATATTCTCCAAATCAAACTTAGGTGCCTGGTAGGCGGTTAATCGAACCACCTTCACAATAATTCTCTGTTATTCCACTCTCTAACAGTGCGCAGAAAACCCGAACGCCCATATCTTTCGTCGAAAGGTCTGATTTCCCTTATTTTATTACATTGAAGAGCCTAAGACACTGGTACACCTAGATAATACCGTGTAGGGCCGCCGCGAGCACGCAGAAGTGTCGCAATACGACGTGGCATGGACTCGACTAATGTCTGAAGTAGTGCTAGAGGGAACTCGCACCACGAATCCTGTATTGCTGTCCATAAATTCGTAAGAGTACGAGGGGGTGGAGATCTCTTCTGAACAGCATGTTACAAGGCCTCCCAGATATGCTCAATAATGTTCATGTCAGGAGAGTTTGGTGGTCAGCCGAACTGTTTAACTCTGAAGAGTGTTCCTAAAGCCACTTTCTAGCAATTATTGACGTGTGGGGCGTCGCGTTGCCGTGCTGGAATTACCAAAGTCCGTCGGAATGTACTATGGACATGAATGGATGCAATCGATCAGACAGGATTCTTATGTACGTGTCGCTTCTCAGAGTCGTATCTAGACGTATATCAGGAGTCCCGTATCACTCCAACTACATACGCGCCACACCATTACAGAGCCTCCACCTGCTTGCACAGTCCCCTGCTGACAAATGGTTCAAATGGCTCTAAGCACTATGGGACTTAACATCTGAGGTTATCAGTCCCCTAGACTTAGAACTACTTAAACCTAACTAACCTAACGTCATCACACACATCCATGCCCGAGGCAGGATTCGAACCTGCAACCGTAGCAGCAGCGCGGTTCCGGACTGAAGCGCCTAGAACCGCTTGGCAACAGCGTCTGGCCCCCACTGACATGCTGGATGCATGCATTCATGAGGTTGTCTCTATACTCGTACAAGTCTATCCGCTAGATAAAATTTGAAACGAGACTCGTCCGATCAGGCAACATGCTTCCAGTCATCAACAGTCCAATGTCGGTATTGACGGGCCCAGGCGAGGCGTAAAGCTTTGTGTTGTGCCGTCTCCGAGGGTCCACGAGTAGGCCTTCGACTCCTAAAGCCCATATCGATGATGTTTCGTTGAATGGTTCGCACGCTGACATTTGTTGATGGCTCACCATTGAAATCTGCAGCAATCAGTAGAAGGATTTCACTTCTGTGACGTTGAATGATTCTCTTCAGTCGTCGTTGGTCCCGTTCTTGCAGAATCGTTTTCCGGCCGCAGCTATGTCGGGGATTTTATGTTTTACCGTGTTCCTGACATTCACGATACACTCATGGAATGGTCGTACGGGAAAATCCCCACTTCATCTCTACTACGGAGATGCTGTGTCCCATCGCTCGTACGCCGACTACAACACCACGTTCAAACTCATATAAATGTTGGTAACCTGTCATTGTAGCAGCAGTAACGATGTAACAACTGCGGCAGATGGTTGTCTTATATAGGCGTTGTGGACCACAGCGGCGTATTCTGCCTGTTTACATATCTCTGTATTTGAATAAGCAAGCGTATGCAAGTTTCTCTGGGGCTTCAGTGTATAATGATCGTTCCTCCCTGTGTAGGCCGGCATCAAGAAAATATTTTCGCATTCGGAAGAGAATGTTAGTGATTGAAATTTCGTGAGAAGATCTTGCCGCAACGAGAAACGCCTTTGTTTTAATGATTTCCACCTTAAATCCTCTGTCATGTTCGAGGCACTCTCCTATTTCTCGATAATGCAAAACATGCTGTCCCTCTTTGAAGTTTCTCGATATATTACGTTAACCTTATCATCTGCCATTGGCCCCACACCGTGCAAATGGTTCAAATGGCTCTGAGCACTATGAGACTTAACTTCTGAGGTCATCAGTCGCCTAGAACTTAGAACTAATTAAACCTAACTAACCTAAGGACGTCACACACATCCATGCCCGAGGCAGGATTCGAACCTGCGACCGTAGCGGTCGCTTGGTTCCAGACTGTAGCGCCTAGAACCGCACGGCCACTCCGGCCGGCCCACACCGTGGAGCAAGATTCCAAAAGAGTACGGACAAGCGCAGTGTAGGCACTTTTTTTTTAAATAGTTCTGTTACGTCTTGTGGTGTTTGACGGATTCGTTTTAGCACACATGTGGATGACCTGCCAATTATCGTACCATACAGGTATCTTTTCTAAATCGTTTTGCAATTTATTTTGATCTTCTGATGATTTTACTAGACGGTAAACGTCAGCCTCATCTTCAGACAACCTAAGACTGCTCCTCAGATTGTCTCCTAAATCGTTTATATAGATAAGGAACAGCAAAGGGTCTATAACACTACCTTGGAGAACGACGGAAATAATTTCTGTATTACTCAATGACTTTCCGTCAATTACTACGAACTGTGTGACCTCTCTGACAGCAAATCACGAATCGAATCGTTTAACTGAGACGATATTCCATAAGGACGCAAGTTGATTACGAGCGCCGGCTGGAGTGGCCATGCTGTTCTAGGCGCTACAGTCTGTAACCACGAGACCGCTACGGTCGCAGGTTCGAATCCTGCCTCGGGCATGGATGTGTGTGATGTCCTTGGGTTAGTTAGGTTTAAGTAGTTCTAAGTTCTAGGGGACTGATGACCTCAGAAGTTGAGTTCCGTAGTGCTCAGAGCCATTTGAACCATTTGATTACAAGCCGCTTTTCGATTACGGTGTCGAAAGCCTTCTGGAAATCTAGAAATACGGGATCAATTTGAAATCCTATCTCGATTGCCCTCAAGATTTATTGTGAGTAGAGAGCTAGTTGTATTTGACAAGAACAGTGTCTTCTAAATCCGTGTTGACTGTTTGTGAGTAGATCGTTCTCTCCGAGGTAATTCATAATGTTCGAAAACATATGTTCGAAACTCCTACTGGATGTCGACGTTAATGATATGGGCCTGTAAGTTGGCGGATTATTCCTCTTGCTTCTGCAGCTTTCAGCTCTTTAGGTACGGATCTTTCGTCGTGCGAGCGGTTTTTTACTATTGTTTAGTGTGGAGGTATTGCATCAGCATACTCTGAAAGGACATTTTCGGCAAACGCTTCCAGTTATTCCAAAATCAGTTCTGGAAGATGAAAGGAAAGCATGTTTTAAGAAGTCATTTCTTTGGCCCCGAGTGAGGAAAGTACAGTTAAGAACAAATATGGGAGTTCGACTTCCCATTGATGAAAAAGCGAAACATTTTGTCGAAAAAGTCTTACAAATTAGTGAAGGTGTTCGCCCAATTGACTATGTAACTGACCAAATGAAACCTGAAAATGACTTATGACGTCAGAAGCCCAAATGTAGTAATAAGTAAACTTTTCTTTCCCAAACAATGTAATTGAAGCTAGAATAATATCAGGAAAATGTAAAGGAAAAAAGCTTTTATTCTGTGGATTTCGATCATATGTGTCGTTTCAGTTCAAAAGACTGCTGTTTCCAGTAAAATTAACATTTAGTATTTCTATAAATACGGCATGAAGACAAACTTTAAGATGTTGTGGTGTTAATTTCTAAGAACCATTGTATTGTACTGTATGGAACTGGGGAGCTAGAAACAACGGAGAGGCTTCGTCCCCGTCGTAGCCCTCAGTGGTTCACAACCCCACAACAGGCTACGGCAGTGTACTCACCCCACCGCCGCCCCACGCCTAACCTAGGGTTATTGTGCGGTTTGGCCCACAGTGGACCCCCGGAAACGTCTCACACCAGTCGGGTGTAACCCAAATGTTTGCGTGGTAGAGTAATTATGGTATACGCGTACGTTGAGGAAGTGTTTACGCAATGATCGCCGACATAGTGTAACTGAGGCAGAATAAGGGGAACCATCCCGCATTCGCCTTAAAAACCATTCACAGACTGGCCGGCATACCGGACCTCGACCCTAATCCGCCGGGCGAATTCGTTTCCCCGCCCGGAAAGCAATGTGTTAGACGCCACGGCTCTCGGTCAATTATGTATTGCCTGGTCTAGGAATGGCGAACCCAAAGGCTTTATGTATATATCACCAAATATGAGGAAGGAAAATGTAGTTCACAAGCAAATAAGCAAGATAATTAAGGATGAATCATAGTGAAAACAATGCAAAGTTTTAATTCACTAAATTAAATACATCTGTGTTGAGAGTATGATGATTTCGTGTACCTTTATAATTTCCGTATTTAAAGGTTGAGTGGTTGATTCTTTTGGGATCATATACACCCCGTGTTCAGAAAAAAAAACAGATCACGTTGAACGAGTAGAGATAGGACGTTCGTATTCATAGGACAGATAAATTAGTATGTTCTTCAGAAATGATTATCATTTGAACCATGTCGGCCCGAGGGTTGAAGATCAACACCGATATCGTGGCGCAACATCACCTACCGGTAAAACGTGCTTGCGGCTCTCGTTGTCGCTATAAACCGAAGGTAGCTGATCGGTGTGAACTGAGTAGACGTGCAGGATGACTCGCAGATGTTATGGGTGAACAGTACCCTCAAATCAGCGAGTTTGGAAAAGGGCGCATTATTGGCTTGAGAGAATCTGATGCAACCACCCGGAAAATTGCTGCTCGTGTCGGACGAGGTGTATCGGAAGTTCAACGGATGTGTGCAGAATGGTTGACGGAAGGCCGTAGAACACGACGAGATTAGAGGTCGCATCGCCCAGATCAGTCCCCCCCACCCCCCTAGAAGATCGACAAGAAGATCGACACCTCATCCGAATGGCACTGCAGGGCAGATCTGCGTCCTCCTCGGCTCTGTCGCAACAGTGGAACAGTGAAACGCAACGTACACTATCAGGGGTGACAGTCCATCGCCCCTTATTACTACATGGGTTACATGCACGTCGTCACTTCTCCACCTACCTTTTGCGGATGGGCAGCAACATGCGAGACGGCAATGGTGCTATGGAATGACGTCACTGGGGACAGGAATGGCATCAGAGAGAGTTTACGGACGAATGCAGGTTCTGTTTGTTTGAAAATGATGGACGCATTTTGGTTCGCCACAGACACGTGGAGCGCCGTCAGAGTGACTAGACATACAACGCCAACTCAAGGCCTTGTGGTGTGGGGTGTTATTGGGTACAATCACAAATAACAGCTGGTGCGTGTCCAGGGCACTGTGACCAGTGTGACCTACGTGAATGACGTCCTGCGACCCGTAGCCGCACACTTTCTGCACGACACTTCAGACGCCATTTTTTAGCAAGACCTTGCAAGACCTCATGTGCTGCTCGTATCCTTGATGTCACAGGATGTCAGCTTTTTGCCCTGATCCGCTAGATCACCAGACTTGTCGCTAATCGAAAATGTGTGGGATATGGTGAAATCACGGGTGCAGCGTTATGATCCAATGCCAATCTTCACAGAGTGAAGTATGGAACCATGTGTATGCAGCGTGTATGGATGTACCACTGGCCGCCATTCGCGCCTTATACGCGGCAATGCCACGACCCATGGAACAAGTTATCAGGGCCCATGGCGGACCATGTGGCTACTATCAACATGACACATGCTGAACCGAGGTGACTGAAATGCTAATCATTTCTGCAGAACATACTAATGTACATGTCCTGTGGATATGAGCGTCCTATCCCTAGTCTTTGAATGTGTTCTATTTTTTTCTGGACGTAATTGTATATATAACCATCAACCGCCATTTACTCGTTTTTGTGTCAGTTGTTATTCCTGATTCCCCTGTTGTGTAATATTGTGGATGTTTAGTGGTAGCTGTTGTGTTTCTGGAGATATGAGTGTTCCAAGTGTTCGCGACCACAATGTGGTGGTCAACAGGATATCTTCCGTCTATTTCCCATAAATGTATATTTTAAGGGAAAAATTTCGTGATTTATCTATGTTTTCAAGCTTTTATTAAGATTTTTGAATGTTAACGAATGTTTTCGGACGTTGTAGAAAGTTCCTGATTTTTTTAAAAAAAAAAATTGTCGAAAGTTTGTAATGTTCTCAGTGTTCTATAAAGAAGTGAGTGGCATTGTACTTCATTTCAAATTAAGGTATTGCTTAACACTGCAGTGGGTTTAAGAGTACTGGAGAGTATTTCTGAGCATTCCAGTGTTTTCTTTAGCTTGGCATACATTTTTACGAATTTTTGGAATGTTCATTTTTGCTATGTTCTCGAATGTTCTCGAGTAATCTGGAATCTTCGTAGAAAATAAATGAAAAAGAAAAACCATACGAAGAGGATCTTTTTCATCCTGTTATTTAATAAAAAGTGTGTATTGTATGGAGTATTTTGCAAGAAATCACGAAACAGAAATCATATACAAAGCAGGAAGGAACATCTGGAACGAATAGAAGAGACATAGATTCCAGAAGTTGCCTTGCAGTACAAATCCAAAGGAAAGAGGCACATAGGACAGCAATTTAAAAACACATAGCTGAAGCCAGAATACATCAAAAGGTCTAATCTGTGAAAGGTAGAAGAAGAAGAAGAAGTATCTCAACACGTATGGTGTCCGTTAGTGTTTGCCCTCAAAATAAATTTTAATGGCACCATGGGTAGAAACTACGCATGCACTGCTATTAGTGTTGTTAAAAGTAACTGGTACTAAATTCAATAAACTCGTACAATCGGTTGGAACACAGAATTAATTATTATGTTAGCTGGTGGATGTCACTCACTCTAGAGGTAGAGGAATTTAATAAATAAAGGATAATTAGTAGAAGTAAGGCAGAGAAGCCTTTGCTGCCAGAAATAGCATGGACATTTGAATTTATTAACGATTAATTGAGTTTTAATCTTACGTGTGATGCGAGGGTAGATTAGAGATATTCAGTTGTTAACAATGATACTTTTTCCACAGTTTTTCGGTACCGGTATTCTATGCCATTAAGAAGTTAGCAATTTTCACAAAAATGGCGTTTTCCTTTACAGCTAAGCCCTTGTGGGAACTTGAATTATGCTTCGCGCATGGGTACACCAGAAAGGCAATTTCAGCGTCTGTGTCTGGCAGCTACAGTGATCAGAGAAGCCTTCCAAAGCTGTGGAGGTGAACTCAGTTAGGTCGGCTGTAAAAAGCAGCACGTCTCTGGATCTGTTTTCTTTGAGCGCCGACATTTCAAACAGCACACAAAGCTGGCGGTCGGTCTAATTTTTCATCATCTACAGACAACACATGTTTCACACACTTACTATAGTTGGTCTCGAGGCCACGTGGAGGTACAGCTTGGGTGCCATGGATCATTACTTCACCTGAGTGTCCAACGCTTCGGAACTTCAGAAATGGATACTAGTTTTGTGAAGCAACACAGTTTACTGTCTGGGTGCTCGCTAGTCGCGACATATATCGGAATTACGGTGGTAACTAACAATTACCACCACATCCAGACCACAGACGCCTCTGTGCTGCAGGTAAGGTAATCTTGGACGATCTACTGCCGTCTGACATTACTGAACAGAATCTCTATCGCTCGTCTTCATTTTCATGTTTGATTTGTGCTGGAAGTCGACAGTCGACACACCTTTCATAAAATTTGGTGATTCTTTTATCAAGTTCTGCAGACAGCCTTTTCTCTGCCTGTATTTTCTCCTATTTTTCCAAGGCAGGGACGAAGATCACTACTAGGAGCCGAAAGTGGGTGTGTTTTATTCTTACTCATCGAGAGCGTTCTAAACATTCGAGAAAGTTAAAAAAATTATAAACTTTCTAGAAGATCGACGACATAGATAAATGTCTAACTTTTGCCCTTAAAATATACAATGACGCAAAAGAGATGGAACATCTCCTGGTGACCACCACAATGCGATAGCGACCACTTCACTCATATCTCCAGAAATACAACAGCTACCATCACACAACCTGACAAAAACCAGTGACTGGCCGTGATTGGTTTATATATCCTAAAAGTATCAACCTTTCAACGTGTAAGTACAGAAATTATAATGATATACTAAATCATCATATTCTGAATACAGGTCTATTTACTTTAGTGAAGGAAAACCTTGCTTTGTTTTACTCTATATTTCATACGTAAATAACGTATTCTATCACAGTTCTTTCTTATGGATTACTGACCGTGAGAAAAACATGATTCTCATAAATTAACACTGGAACACCTTAACGTTTGTCTTTGTGCCTTATTTACAGTGATACTAAATGCTAACCTTACTCCAAATTGCATTCTTTTGCATTGAAATGGTAATTCAGTAGATATGAGCGAAATTCATGGAACAAATATTGTTTTTTCTTTGTTTTTCCTTGACATTATTTTTACTTCTATTACATTATTTGGCAACTGGTCACGACTCTTCCTTGTTTCAAATTTATAAATTAATATCATCAACATTTCTAACTGGTAAAATGGCTCTTTCACAAAAAAAAACTTGAGTAATTTTGAACAATACTGGGAATAACTGTATTAATTCGTTTGGGCTGTTGAAAAAGTTATATAAATTACTTTTAAGTTCAGTTTGGACAGTTACACACCAGCTGTGTGTCTTCACTAATTTATAAGAGTTTTTCGGCAAAATTTTTCGCTTCTTCGTCATTGGAGGGTTGAACTCTCATATTTGTTCTTAATTGTACTTCCCTTATTCAGGGCCAAAGAAATGATTTCTTCAAACATGCACTGATTTCATCCGATGAACCTGATTTTAGAATAACTGGACGCGTTTGCTGAAAATTTCCTCAATGTAAGTAATGCACTTTCCATTAATTCCAGATTACCTCAGAGATCTGGAACATTTTGGAACATTCTAAAACATTCTGGAAAATTCTTGAACATTATAGAACATTATTGCTAGTCTCTGTCACTTTAACACTCATTCCAAGCTGCTACAAAGTCTTCCCACAAGACAGGGTGGCCAAGATTTCGGCTCGCAGGCCATGCCGCACTGCAACGCTAAACGAAATACCGCGCTGTTCCGGGTACTTCCGAGAAGGACCGAGCGAAGCCGAGTAACAGGCCAGGCCCAGGCCAGCCCACAGGCCACACACGCTGCACGCGTGAAGTCTGGCGCACCGTGGCTAGCCCTCGCATAAGAAGCCCATACCCTCTTTTGAAACCCATATCTTCGAACCCAACTCTTGCAGTCCCAGACCAAACCGTCTTCATGCGTGGGGAATGGAGGGCTACCAAACCATATGACATCCATGAGCGTGTAAGAGTGTGTGGCAGAGTTATATCAGCATGCACGGACAAATTACGCTTACATTTATTATGTCGTTGAGAACAAATGCCCTCTTTTGGCACCCATATCTTCGAACTACCTCCCGCAGTTCCAAAACAAAATGTTTGTCATGGATGAGGGATAGAGAGTTACCATATAGCGCCCATTGAGCCGCACGATACATTTGCGAAGTTTTGGCGACACGCACAAACACAACACACTAATCTTTATGTTTTATACTTATTACATTTGATATTCAGCACGCCACACACCTGTAACTACCTACCCGAAAGGTGGATGATGCCTGGGTTGAACAAATGTGGGAGTAACGCCTACATCTGAGTGGACTCGGATGGACCTTCTTGGTTTAGCTTGGTGGCAGTGGCCTGGAAACAGCAGTTGAGGTCAACTTTCAAAGCTGGCCTGAGGCACCAGGCGTGACGGAGCGATATCTGCGCGGCTTTTCGTAATGGGCGCCTTCGTGATTGGCTCTTTAAGAACCACTCGCTAGGAACACGTTCGTTCAGTTTTTGGATGTTGGACCGATGGAAGATTTTGAGAATGAGTAATCAGACGTCGTCTCTCCCATCTTCTGATTGTAGGAGACGCCTGTTTCCACTAAAGAATTCGTACTGCTGGCAGGTCGTTTCGCTCCCTCCATGTTTTCTTCAATCTCTGTGATCGGAGGCGTGACAGGTTGGATCTACGTGAGGAGTTGGCGAGTCGAGGAAGAGTCGAGCCGCGGGCGAGACGCTGTGCTGCTATGTGATGAGCATGATGTGTCGTTTCTCTGGCATTTAGACGCTAATATTGGGCGGGAATTAGCTCAGATTTTTCGAGTCGGGAACTTTCTGTAACTTTAAAGTCGTTTCATAGAAGCGTTATGGGGTTGAAATGTGTGATTAGTTGCTATCATTTATCTAAATTCAGATGGATCAGAATGTGTTCTTTACCTGGTCACGATTCACTTCGTGCTAGTGTGTCTGATTACACTTCGAGTTTTCTTCCCGTTGCGGGGCACGCTCCACATGTAATGAGTCAAATTTGCCTAGGAATGGTGGATATTATTTTTGGCGATTCTGTGAATGTATGTGCGTCCGTGTTGTCCCTCCGACCCACCCTAATTATCGCTGAATAACAATGATTAATACGGTCTGCTGTTATGGAATCATAGTTTTAGGATTTTATACGTGTATCATATTTAACGCAGTTCAAGATTACCCTAAATTTTGTAACTAAATGTCCTCTAAGTTTCAATTCACTTATTTAAACTTTGCACCAATGTGAATACCAGTACTCCATCCTTCCCTGTCTGATCACGTACCTTCTGTAACCTCTAAGAGAAAGTTAGTAGGACCGCTCGGGATTAGCAGAGCGGTCTGAGACACTGCAGTCATGGAGTGTGCAGCTGGTCCCGGCGGAGGTTCCAGTCCTCCCTCGGGCATTGTTGTGTGTGTTTGTCCTTAGGATAATTTAGGTTAAGTTGTGTGTAAGCTTAGGGACTGATGACCTTAGCAGTTAAGTCCCATAAGATTTCACACACATATGAACAATTTGAAAGTTAGTAGGCAGCATTTAATGGAGCTCAATTGCTGGACTGTCCATCTGTCTGTTACTGTTACTGTTTTTTTCTTTTGTGTGTGCGTTTGGGTGTGTGTGTGTGTGTGTGTGTGTGTGTGTGTGTGTGTGTGTGTGTGTGTGTGGAGGGGGGGGGATATCAATTAATATTTGTGGGACTTCAACCAACTTGGCACTCAGGGCAACGTAGAGAACGGTAATGACTGTAATTCTATAATAGGAAGATCGCGGCTATGAAAAGTCCCTGTTATAGGGCGAAAGATAGTCCCACCAAACAATTAACTGCCCACATCTAGACGTTTTGGATAGTTAAGAGTCAGTGAGCGTCTTTCACTTTGTTAGAAAATGTCTTGTGTACGGTTTTTCTTAAATACCGAATGCTGTCTCCCGGATCCTTAACCATTAATTCTCTACTGTAACAGCAGTTTTGCAACTTATTTCAGTAGTTTCTAATTTACTGAATGTCTGCCCATTCTTGTAAATGTATTATGGATCTTCCTGAAACAATATACCTGTTTAAGTGGATCTGCAGTCGAATCTGGTATAAGAAGATTTGTGCTGTCCTCTCCTGTCCTCAGTTTTAATCATGATAAGCCACCAACACTGTGACCGACTGAAGACCTACTGCAAGAATTACTTTCAAGCTGGAAAAGTATCGGCTGCCACCTGGATTTTTTCAGCGGCTGTCCTCACGTTGATAATCCGTGAATTCTAAAGAACGGCGCATTCTCTTTACTCACACTGCCGTAATGCGAGTGCGCACACTATGTACATGTACTACATCGCAAGAAGAGTGACACAAGTCAAAAAACGAAATTTTTCGTTTATGTTACTGAAGAATATGCGTGAAGTGCCCCAACGTGTACGTAAAACGTCACATCTCTATCTTGCAGTTTGGCCACTTCAGGGCAGTTGTCAGTTTTAGTGTAGGCTACTTCATAATCCGCCTCGGCAAGAACAGCGTCACGTCAGCGTTGCCACTGGTAGGTGTCCTTGGTTCATTTAAGAAGAGCGGTACATTCTGAACTGTGACGTGTCACATTTATAAGCCAAGTTAAACGTTATTTTTAATATTATTAGTTATTACAATGTCTGTGTTTATACAGTGTCTACATTTTACAGTGCTCATATCTTAGATGCACGTCTTCAGGAACACAGACTGTTTTGACGAATGCAGCTGTTGTAAATATTACGAAATTTCGTGCATTGCAGCGTACAAGAAAAAATGGAAATTTCTGCTTAAAGAAAGCTCCTAGTGAATCCCTTTTCACGGAGAGAAATATTCTTACATTATAGTATAAGCTTATTTATGATTCTGGGTTTTTGTAAATTGTGCTCCTTAAACTGGACATAATTTATGTTTCTTATTAAACTGTATTAATTTTCGTAAACTATAATTTTGTAGTTTCTATTGGTCTACTAAAATAATTTCTTCTTTTTTCATTTTTTTCCTAGCTTAAGTACTAATTTTGCCTGATGGGGTTTCGAATGTCTTATTATATGACCGTAAGTAAAAAAGGAATATTATTTGGAGTGGCTCTGAGCACTATGGGACTTAACTTCTGAGGTCATCAGTCCCATAGAACTTAGAACTACTTAAACCTAACTAACCTAATGACATCACGGACATCCATGCCAGAGGCAGGATTCGAAACTGCGACCGTAGCGGTCGCGGGGTTCCAGACTGTAGCGCCTAGAACCGCTCGGCCTTCCCGGCCTGCTGGAGTGGAAAAGTAACAAAACTATTTCATGAGAGGTCGTAACAAAAACAAAAACGTTTTTATGAAAACAAGAAAAATGACAAATTTCAAATAACTGATTAATAACTACCTGATAATATCTCATATTCGATAAGAACACATCTACATGTCCATACCACTGCTGTATAAACTATAATGAAATTTATTGCCAGAAACATTTGCGTGAAATTTAAAGGAAGCTTATACTATGTAAACATGAGTTTTATAGAATTCTTTAAGTCAATTTTCATCAAGTACTGCATTTTTGAGTTGTGTCACTGTTTTTGCGATGCGATAAATAGCCATATTTTAAGCGTCCTTATGAGAGTGCCTGAATGGGGTGAGAAAGTGCCAAATACGCGTTTTACATAAACAGAACCTGCTTGCAGTGAAAAAAATAAAAAATAAAGCGGAACGAACAGTCGTGTGGTATTGGTCGCTGGGTTTTTTTCAGCAGCAAACTCCTCCGCGCACGATAGACCATTTTCGTGCTACACATGAAAGTTGTGTCGAAAGTAGGGGTCACTAACGGATGTATCTATAGAAGAGACTAATATTTTTGTTTTGTGATTATGAGATGAGAAGGTGAAACCTGTCGCTGGCACACAGCTTACTCGTTTCGAGTAGCAGGAAAAGGGGCCGCCGACCTTGACGACTACATCCGTAGGATGGGTTACCGGCGCAGCGTCGCTTACCCTCACTCCACGAGGCACTGAGGAGAGCTTTGGAGATTAACCCGTAACACTGGCGCAAAGTCTGGTGATCGGGAACTATTCGGCTCCAACCATCATCCCCTAAATCGGTCTAATGCTGGCGGAGAAAATTTCTTCCATAAGCAGCATTCGAGAAGAGTGCCTTCGAGGCGTGCGCCACCGCACAGGTCTGTGTTAGCGACCTCGGCTCCTTACACAGAAATCAAATACATTAAAAAGACTTGAAGACTGTTCTGAATGATTAGTACTTACACAACTGTAACAATAATTGGTTGTTTGATTGATAGACTAATCAGTGGAATCAAAAGGAACCAAACTGTGAGGCCATCGGTCCCTTTAACGCAGATAGTTTTGTTACATACAGATCTGTTCTGCTTAAATGCTTTTCTCTCTGTGATTGTTTGTGTACGTTATTTTATACGAATCCATATTTTCGCGGCGATATATACTGATAAAATTTTCTCTGCCTTCGAGCCGCATCCAGTGGTTTAAAATCCACGCTCTTCCGACCGAGTTCTCCTCGACCATTGTCAAGAGGTGACTGTCGAATGATTGTTCCTGCCGTCCTTATGTAGCCGCGCTGTCTTCTGGTTTTGGTGACAGTGTTATAAAAGAAGCGATCGAGTTAAAAATATCTGACGACACCATCAATAAAGACGGCGGCCTGCAGCTAAGCACAGCTTGGAACCCGGCCATCGGAAGTTGATGCGGGCGCTGCAAGCGCGCAATGAAAGCATTACCGTATATGGTGCTGGAGCGAGTACCAGTGACGTCACTGAAGACAGCACGGCTATATAAAGATGGCAGCAGCAATCATTCAACAGTCACCATAGGCAATGGGCAAGGAGAACAATACCGGAAGCTCGTGGATTTTTAAACCACTGGATGCGGTTGGAAGCCCAAGAAAATTTTATCATGTTATTTTATGTTTGTTGACATATATCTTTTTACACCGACATGAACTGTTTATGAGTGTATTTTTATTTATGGAAAACTTGTGTGATTTAAATAATAAGCCAGGAAAAGAAAGTATTATGTAAGTGCGTTTGGAGTGGGTCTTTGGAAAAGGGACTTACAAGAAGTATCTTCAGTGCATAGTATGAAATGAAGTCAGATCTGGGAGATACAGTAGAGTATTAAATGTTACTATCTCGTGGCGCAATAGCAATGCGTTAAAGCTGTTTGTGAACTTGATGTAGAACCATCTCTTATTTGAAGGGTGCAAGGAAGGTAGATGTACAGAACGGCAGGCAGAGAAGAGAAATGAAGGGTTGAAGAGTGGACAGAGGTATTTACTGGTGGAAATACACCAGCAAAAAGATAAAAGGAGAAGATATTTTGAAAGCATTCAGTGGCGGATATCGTCTCTCACAGATACGTGTAGTTTCGTGACTGATGAACATTGAATTAAGACGTAGGTTGGAAGAGTATAAAGAAACAATAACCGTAAGGAATTAGTAACATTGTTGGTCTACTGACTTTGAGCTGTGAATGAGCTGTGATGCTGAGAATAAAAAAAAGAAACGTCACGCGACCATTTCAGTTTGGTTTAAATGGCTCTGAGCACTATGGGACTTAACATCTGAGGTCATCAGTCCCCTAGACTTAGAACTACTTAAACCTAACCATCCTAAGGACATCACACACATCCATGGCCGAGGCAGGATTCGAACCTGCGACCGTAGCAACAGCGCGGTTCCGGACTGCAGTGCCTAGAACCACTCGGTCACAGTGGCCGGCATTTCAGTTTGAGAAAGAAATTAAAGCTAGTATACAACTGAACGGACATAGAACGGATTTTATCTGGAGTAAAATATTAAATAAATGTGCACGTCTTCGAACAAATAAATATAACCAGGCGTGTATTCTTCAGTATTGTCAGATAGCGTTTTCGCTAGAATACCACGAGAAATCCTATGCAGAATTTATCCTCATATTATTTAATGTAATTTATATACATCAAGTTCCGGAGGAAGGATTTCTTTGCATTAATTTTCAACGAAAATCGTTCAGAGTGGGCACTGAGGGCAAACATTTGTATCAAATAACGACGAGCAACTGCACTGGGAGAGGACCAGAGATCACACAGCATCCATCTGCAGCCGGTGACGTCAGAAATGTAGCAATTTACAATACACATCGCTGATCACGGAAGAACAACAATAACACAATGCAGCGTACAAAATGTAAACATTGCTGTTAGTTATGAAAATATACAACGGGAAACATTTTAAGCAAACAGACTAGTTTTTCAAAGATAGATTTTACAGCTGAAGTAATAGGAGCTGTAGCAAGTTTGACGTATTTATTCCAAGCACAGTTTAAATGTTAAAGTTCCTCGGAGATAGAACTTTATTTAACTCTATCCGCGTGACAGACGATTAGGCGCTGCAGGTTACTGGCAGAATGCTCGTATCTCAGGATGTAAAGGGAAGTCAAGAGACCACGGTGACAAATATCAACTGATGGTATACAAGCTAATCGCTCGAACAAACGTGAAACCAGATGAGCCACAGGGACGTCACCACCTTTAGCACAGGAAGAGTCCTCAATCTGTGTTCTTTACAGAGCAATGAACTTGGTATGGGGTCATGGACAGAGGTGCGTGGGAAGGGCAACGTGATGTCCTCAAACACAATAAAACTTTCTACGCTTCCAGCGTCGCTTGAATTACCGAACACATTGTTTTGGACATGAGTGCTAAGGCTTGGAACTTGTGTTCGACGTAAGATGCCTTTACTAGATTTATTGACTGTATTTTAAACTGTTTTTGTAGTTACAAGAGAGTGCTTACCTTTGTTTTATTAATACAAAACTTCACCAGTCTTCACTATTTACACGTGGGTTTGTGCAGTACAACTGACGCTTAGCAAACATGTTGAGATGTGATTAAACTTACGTTGTGACCGAGCGGTTCTAGGTGCTTTAGTCCGGAACCGCGCTGCTGCTACGGTCGCAGATTCGAATCCTTCCTCGGGCTTGGATGTGTGTGATGTCTTTAGGTTAGTTAGGTGTAAGTAGTTCTAAGTTCTAAGCGACTGATGGCCTCAAATGTTTAGTCCCAAAGTGCTCAGAGCCATTTGAACCCTTTGATGCCGGCCGGTGTGGCCGTGCGGTTCTAAGCGCTTCAGTTTGGAACCGCGTGACCGCTACGGTCGTAGGTTCGAATCCTGCCTCGGGCATGGATGTGTGTGATGTCCTTAGGTTAATTAGGTTTAAGTAGTTCTAAGTTCTAGGGGACTGATGACGTGCGAAGTTAAGTCCCATAGTGCTCAGAGCCATTTGAACCATTTTTTTTAACCATTTGATGACTTTTGGATCAATAGATCGAAACGCGTTTAGTGACAAAAATATGCCCTTTCTTGTAGTTGCACAAACAGGTTTTAAACACTTACAGTAAACTAGACATCACAGCCACACAAATGAAGGCGAAGTTAGAATACCTAAAAGGTTACTGAACACATTATATGGAACATTTACACGAATACAAGAGGCGTTCAATATACAGTATAATGAAAAATATTTTTTCTTGGACGGTTTTGGTTGAAAAAAATGCTTAATTTTGCTGTGGGGCATCATGGAATATTTCCGCTTCAGCCCCTATGGCTTCGTGAAGTTCCGACTGGTGGCAGCGCTAACTGTAGCTTTCAGAATATCCTCTCTGACGAAGGTGCGTTGAGAGTAGAGTGTTTCTTTTACACGAAATGCAGACAGTCCGTGGTATTCATAGGCGCTAGCAGAATTTCTACGGAGACCTGGCAGTGAACAAAAGCATGGTGAGTCGTTGGGCGAAGCATCTGTCATCATCGCAACAAGGTCGCGCACACTTGTCCGATCTTCCGCATGCCAGCCAGCTGCACACAACTGTGGCTCGTGCAATGTTGGAACGTGCGGACATTTTCATCTGAGATGATAGACGGATTACGATCACACCTCGCTGTACAACTGAACGTCTCTGTTGGGTTTGCCGACACACTCGGCCGCAAGTTGGGGTACTCAAAGGTTTATGCCCCCTGGCTTCCTCGCTGCCTAACAGATGACCATAAAGAACGACGGACCATCTGCGCGGAACTGCTTGCGCAGGCTGATTGTGGTAATTTTTTGTCTATCATCGTCACAAGAAATGTAACACGGGTTCTTCACTTCGAACTGGAAATAAAACGGCAATTCGTGGAGTGATGCTACACCACCCCTCCTGCGTAGAAAGAGGTTATTCCGTTTGACACCATCCCCCATGATGCAACGATAAAGTCTGAACTATATTGTGCTACCTGCAGGAAATTTAAGAAACGACTTCAGCGTGTTCGTCTCCACAAAAATGGAAACGAACCCCTTCTCCATGACAATGCAAGGCCTCACACAAGTCTACACACCCGAGAGTAGCTCACGAAACGTCATCGCACTGTGCTTCCCCATCCACTCTACAGCCCGGATGTCTCACCTCCCGACTTCCAACTGTTTCGCCCAATGGAGGATGGACTCCGTCTGAGGCAGTACTTGGATGAAGGGGAGCTTACTGATGCAGCAAAACACTGTCTCCGACGTCGACCAGTAGAGTGTTATCTGTCGGGCATAAAAGCCCTCCCAGCAAGGTGGCGTAAAACCACCGCACTGAACGGAGACTGTGTTGAGGAATAGGGTTTTATTGCCAAAAGAGTAAAGATTAATGTGGTGTATTGGAATCCCGACTAAGACCAACTTGAAACTTCCTGGCAGATTAAAACTGTGTGCCACACCGAGACTCGAACTCGGGACCTTTGCCTTTCGCGGGAAAGTGTTCTACCAACTGAGCTCAGTTTTAATCTGCCAGGAAGTTTCATATCAGCGCACACTCCGCTGCAGAGTGAAAATCTCATTCTGTTAAGACCAACTTGCTCTCAGACTGTTGCATTACTTATTGAACGCCCTTCATAAACTCGTATTGTAACTCGAAAGCAGTACAGAGTAGATCGTGTCTATATGTAGTTCCTTGTTTTATATGACCATTTCCTTGACATTGCTTTATTCTTGGCCTATACTCCCGAGACGCGCTGTAGAATTTCTTTCGATGACTTGATACTAGTGAGGCCGCAGGAGGCTTGACAGCCTGAAGTTCCATGTGAGAGCAGTTGTAAACAGGGAAGGCTAGGCACTGTGGCGGATGTGGGGGCTGCTGTCAACACAGCCGACGGAAGCGCCTCTGCCTGCCTGCCTCACCGCCACAGGCAGAACGTCGCGACCGTGGCGAGAACTTCGCATAACGGGTATAGCGCTTACGTCTGACACCTTCTCGACAGAAACGTGACGCCTGGAGAAAATGTAAAAGACTAGAAACAACCAGAGGCAGCACAAAATACGAGAACACTTTGCTCCGTTGATATTCCTTTCTTTACTGTAAGCTGATGAACCCGTAGTGGCCATTACAGCTTTCGCCACTCTCAAAATATTCTTAAATATTCTCTACACAGTCTGAATTGAATTTTATCATTATTCTTCGTTTTAATAACCATTCTTATATGCCTAACTTCTAAATTCCACCATTTTTCATCTTCCACATGCTTCCTAATTGGTATGTGCTCTGAGAGAATTAAGAAAATAGTTTTATTCAGATATATTCCTTTTTCCTGTAACTGAGAAGAACTTTAGTTACTACTTTTCTTTCCAGTTGCAGTTACGAGATTGCACTGCCTGTGTCGTTCAGAATTCGATGCAATGTTTCTACGGACACGCATGCATATCCGAAGGAGTAGGCGCTGCGCCGAGTACAGCCGTTGTGAAACACATGAAATGTATTCGCAGTTGCGAATGGACAGCCATCAGCTTTATAATTCAATGACAAAACTGAAAATTTGTATCGAACCGGGATCGAAATCCGAAGGAACGTTGCATCGTAATTCTGAACAACACAGTCTCTGTAACCTAGTCTTTATTCGTCGACAAAGGGCAAGCGACTTTCAATTAAAAATGTTGTCCCTGCACAGGACTACACATAATGGATGTACGAGTGCAGGTTGTAGACACACAATTGACGACATATGGAAGTTTGGATGTGGCTGTGAGTCGTGCTCGCATAGCTTAATGGTAAGGCAACTCTCCACGGTCAGTGGCTGTGTTCGATTCCCGGTCCAGCTCAAATTTTCATAATTTCTTTATACGGCTGATGTACTCCTGCCAGGTTAAATAAATAAATAAATAAAAAAGATGTACTTTCAGTAACGGTCGAGTCGCCAGCAAGCCGCAGTTCTTCTGTATGTCGCGTAGGATCGAAGTGAGGGTGCTTGGCCGGCCGTTGTGGCCGAGCGGTTCTAGGCTCTTCAGTCTGGATCCGCGCGACATCTATGATCGCAGGTTCGAATCCTGCCTCGGGCACGGATGTGTGTGATGTCCTTTGGTTAGTTAGGTTTAAGTAGTTCTAAGTTCTAGGGGACTGATGATCTCAGATGTTAAGTCGCTTAGTGCTCAGAGCCATTTGAACCATTTTTTTGAGGGTGCTTGTGAAAACATTTTATACATTGCGTAGTCCCATTCAGAAGACATGACATCATATCAGCCAGTGGTGGTGGCGTCTCAGAGACAGTATCCTACATGGTGCGCATACACCCATGGAGAAAAGCCACAACAACAAGGAGGAGTTCTGCGACATAAACGGAAGTTGCTAGACGTGTTTCTACAACTGAAAGATGGCGTCTATTCAAATTTCGCGACAGTCGCATGAAAGTGGCACAAGTAACGCCACTAACAGGATGCAAATCATGTTTGCTTTAAATACACCCTGTAACGGTCGTAATGGTTAGTTACCTTTGAGATTGGGTGTTGTGAATTGGTGTTAATCAAGAATGGCATTCAGGTGACAAAGACGCCATTATCAACACCTCACTGAGTTTGCACGAGCTCGTGTAATAGGACTACGATAAGCTGAATGTTCTTCCCGAGATACTGCAAAAAGACTTGGCAGGAATGTAGACCTATACAAAGGGTGTTTTCCAACAGAATAACGCTCGCCCATAAACCGCTGTTGTAACCCAAAGTGCTCTACAGAGTGTCGCCATATTATATTGGCGTGCTCGACCACCAGATCTGTCTCCAATAGAGCTCATATGGGACATCATCGGCCAACAACTCCAGCGTCATCCACAAAAATCTTTAACCGTTCCTATATTGAACGACCAAGGGCAACAGGCCACAAACTGACATCCGGCACCTGTGCAACATAATGCATGCACGTTGCATGCATATGTTTAATATCCTGGCGGTTACACCGTTTATTACTGTACCAGCATTTCATATTTCCAATGGCTTATCTCGCGCTTGCATTAACCTGTGATCTCGCATTTTTAATCACTTAAATATGTTACCTAGACAAATTAATTCCCGAAACTTCATTACTATACAGTAATTACATTTTCGTGTTACGGTTTTTTCCATCAGTGTACTTATCCAATTATTGTTGTTAATAACATCTGAGCTCTACTGGACCACACGATGTACAACCAAGGGCATTATCAGAGTTTCGTTTTAGCTTTTCTTTCTGTCCACGATACTTTCATTATTTCAAAATGAGCTCTTTTTCGCTCTCAGAAAAAGTTATTCCTCTCATTTTGAGTTCCTCTGTCCAGTCGTGTATTTTCTGCCTGCCCTATCAAGTCGTGTTGTTGCTGTTACTGCACCTATCCACTTCATTATTATATTTTAGCTTTATTGCGACTTTTGTAGAATTCCACAACTTGTGTGGTTGATCTTGTTGGTTTCATTCTTTTAATATGCCCATAAAATTTTAGTCACAATTTTTTCATGTTCTAATAAACGTTGGTGTACTTTCAATTTCTTTATTTGCTCTTAATAAACACTTTTTTTCCATTTTAACTTGGATCTAAAATTTTGCTGAGTGTTTTCCGTTCTCCACTTTCGATATTTCAATGACTCTCTCTTCCCGTTTAAAATGAGTGTTTCAGTTCCTTAAAGACACTGTTTTGATGGCCGTGTTGCAGGGTCTTAGTTTTGTGTATCTGGAGAGATACTTTTTGTTATACAAATCTTTGGTGAGTGTGGAGGCTGTTTCCACTAGCTGACAACTAATTTGGTACCAAATATTTTCCAAGGAAATCTCCTAAATGGTTTCAACTTAAATACTGCAACTGAGAAAAACACTAGATTTCCAGAATTTATATATATTTATACATTGTGGTGACAAAAGTCATGTGATACCTTTGTAAATAGACTGTATAGGTTTTTTTATTGGTAACGCCACGTAGCGCTCTGTATGAAAATCACTGGCTGTGCTGTGTGCAGTCTGTGGCTAGTTTGCATTGTTGTCTGCCATTGTAGCGTTGGGCAGCTGGATGTGAACAGCGCGTAGCGTTGCGCAGTTGGAGGTGAGCCGCCAGCAGTGGTGGATGTGGGGAGAGAGATGGCGGAGTTTTGAAATTAGTAGGACTGGATGTCATGAACTGCTATGTATATTATGAGTTTTCAACACTATTAAAGTAAATACATTGTTTGTTCTCTATTAAAATCTTTCATTTGCTAACTATGCCTATCAGTAGTTAGTGCCTTCCGTAGTTTGAATCTTTTATTTAGCTGGCAGTAGTGGCGCTCGCTGTATTGCAGTAGTTCGAGTAACGAAGATTTTTGTGAGGTAAGTGATTTGTGAAAGGTATAGGTTAATGTTCGTCAGGGCCATTCTTTTGTAGGGATTATTGACAGTCAGATTGCGTTGCGCTAAAAATATTGTGTGTCAGTCTAAGCACAGTCTTGTATAATTGTTCAAAGGGGACGTTTCATATGTCGACCCTTAGCCGAGGATACCTCACTGGAATCTTCTGATTTTTTCTTGTGGTTTGTGTAATTAGTGTAGCTATTGTTTATTGCTAGCGCGTAATTATAGAGAGAATTTCCATTGTAGTTGCAGTCTTTCATTGTTGTACAGTAAAACAGGTGTGGCACACATGTAGATTTGCACCAAGTATTTCGCAGCTGCAATTAACTAGATTTTATTTTCAGTGCTATGTTAATGTGTTCTCTTATTTTTGCTCTTCAAATTGTGTTTTTCTGTGTTGTGTGAAATATTGTGACAATAACGGCGCGTGAAAAACGTAATACTAGGCTCCAAAGTAAACTGAGAAATGACAGTGAAGACGGAGGCAGTGTGTTAGCGCCACCATGTAATGAATTAACTAATATTCAAAGTAGTAATTTGGTAACTGTGCGTAGGGAAATGGAGCGGGCGTCAAATAATGGTGTAGACAGTGAAACAGGTAGTGAACAGGGAAGCATTATCGATCGATCGGTCGGTAACAGCTCGCCTCAGGGATCGGGAATGACAGAAGACAATATTGCAAATACTGTAGACTAAGGTTTTGGGTTCTCACCGTTTTCTCAAATGAGTCAAGACACATTTTCCGCTTGTCAAAATGTGAATGTTGCCAGTGCAAATGCACTGCCGAAAAGCACTGAGGAACATGTTTCAGACACCAGTGCATTGTTATTACAATTAATGCAACAAATGGAACAAAAGCTTCAAAAGTTAGACACAATGGAACAACACCAGAGACAAACACAGCAACAGTTAGACACAATGGAACAAAATCTTCAAAAGTTAGACACAATGGAACAAAATCAGAGACAAACACAGCAAAAGCTTCAAAAGTTAGACACAATGGAACAAAATCTTCGGAAGTTAGACACCACGCTGGAACAAACACGTGAAGATTTAACTACTGAGTTACGTAACATGGAATCGAACTGTCAAAAAGTCTGTAATGACGTGAAAACACAAATTTGTGAGCATTTTCAACCTATTTTTTCGCGGCATGAAAATGCATTACAGAATCACGAAGCAGCCATAAAAGAACTGCAAACTATTGTTCATGAAAATCATGAGACCTTGCAAGCTAAAATTGACTCAGTTGCATCCACCGATTTGGTTACGCAACTTGCAAAAACTCAGGAAAACTTAATGAACACAGTAGATGCTCTGAAAATTGATTCAGAAAGACACATGGAGGAAATTAGTTCATTATCAGAGAAAGTAGTTGAACTTTCGGATCAGCTAAATAATTTATCTACGAAGGTAGATAATAATCTGAATGACACAAAACTGGTAGTCTTTAATGACACAGAAGAGTGCGAGCAAATTAGGAAATTCAAACAAACTCAGAATCAAATTAATATGCAACACCAAAGAGAAATCCGGAAAGTACAAGATCAGCTGACACAGGTAATACAAGAATTACGTATTTCAGAGGACACTCGCGCCCCAATACGGGAAGAGGGACATAGAAATACGGAACAGCCACAAAATAATAACACAGGGCATATCGGAAGTTACGAAAGAAATTGGCAATGTGCACCGAATTTTGAGATGGAACCGCCGACACGACGTAACAATGACCGACATGCGACTCGCCGACACGATGATTTTGACTATAAGCTGTTCATTACTACACGTAAATTCAAAACATTTAAGAATTCTGGCAACGACATTCATCCACAAGCGTGGCTCCATCAATTCTCTCATTGTTTTCCTCCCAACTGGTCATTAGAGCACAGATTAGAATTTATGTGTGGCTATTTAGAGAATGAACCAGCTGTAAGAATGCGATTGGTCATTCAAGATTGTCACAGTGAAGGAGAATTTTATCATGCCTTCCTCTCAGCATATTGGTCTCAAGCTACACAAGACCGAGTAAAACATAGCATCATAATGATGAAACATTTCGAACAATATGAATTTTCCAGTCTTGTGAAATATTTTTAAGACATGTTGCACAAGAATCAGTACCTGTCAAACCCATACAGCCCCTCAGAACTCATCCGCATTTGCTTAATCAAATTCCCTGAACATTTACGACATATTATTTTGGCAGGACGTTGCAAAGACGACATTGATGCTTTTCAGGGACTCTTACAAGAATTAGAAATTGACACTGACAATCGCGGAATGCGAAAACAGGAACACAACAATTACAGGTAACATCCGTCGCAATTCCACGATGGAAGAAATAATAACTGGACGCGACAAGGCTATTCTCACAACACAAATCGTGACCAAAACAGACACCACCCGTATGACAACCGTTGGCAGAGAGGTAGTAATTACAGGGAAAAATCACCTCTTCGTGGTAATGACCTTCACAGAGACAATCAGAGAAACAGACAATATGGGAACCAAAATAAATATTATCAGGTGAGACAGAATGACTTTACACGCTACGGTCCAGCGCTCAGTTACGATTCAGGGAGAAATTCTCCACCACGTGACCGACAAGAAAGAAACTATGAAATCTACCGACATGATGACAGACGATATGATCGTAACAACAGACCTGACTTGCATCAGAACTGGTGGGATTCAAACAGAACAGGGCCCTCTCGACAAGGTGAATATGTAGAAGTTAGGTCTCCAAATCCCAATAACGAAGCGCACCAACAAAGAGACAATAGGCAATGACTCATACCGCTGGCAGACACAAAACGTACGTATGAAACTGACGACGCAGCTGCCGTAGCTAGTAATTACGTAAAAATGGAAGACATTAGGGACATCTTACTCCAGGAACACGACGTAAAACATAACAACATTGCATATCCTGTGATTCACATTACAGTAAATGACATAAAATTTACTGCAGTACTTGACTCTGGCAGTCCCATTTCAGTAATTAGAGAAACAGTCTTTAGCAAATGCAACAAATCGAACGATTGCCCCACACTTCCGTTACATAAGATTAAATTACAAGGTGCAATCGTTGGAAAAAGTGTAGATGTATGCCAACAAATCAACTTAGAATTCTTTTGTCAAAGCCACAGCTTCTCTATGAACTTTCTTATTGTTCCACTATTGCCGACGGAAGTTATACTGGGAGTAGACTATTTGAATGAATACAAAGCAATCTTAAACTTTCACGATGCTGAAATAAGTTTAGAGAAAGAAGGTAAGTCAATAGCTTCGAAATTTGAAGATTGGCTCTCAAACCATGACGAGGAAATTAATCGGCTTTACCTTCTGTTAGTCAACAGTTCGGAATTTTCTACGGAACTAGACACTAACAATCACTCTGCAAGTACTGACAGGGATGATATCGACGACACATTTGATACTAATGAGTTAATTCAGAATAAAATTCAAACAATTGAGAATTGTAATAACACTGATAGGCAGGACCTTTTCGAGATTTTAGAAGCACATTCCACAGTTTTTACTCACAAAACAGGAACAATCAAGGGATTTCAATACCAATTTCGTGTTCGTGAGCATACTAAATTTTGTGTTAGACCATACGTAATTCCAGCACATTATAGGGACTGTGTTAGAACAGAAATACAATCTATGCTTGACGAGGACATTATTGAGCCTGCAGTAAGCTCATACAACAATCCATTACACGTTGTTGAGAAGAAAAGTGGATCGATCAGTCTTGTCTTAGATTCGAGACAAATCAATACTATCATTATTCCTGAAACAGACAGGCCGCAAACGTTGGAAGAACTTCTTCAAAATTTTAATGGTGTAAAAGTGTTGTCTTCCATTGATCTCAGATCCAGTTTTTATCAGATCGAACTTCATCCAGAATGTAGAAAATACACAGCTTTCCTTTGTTTCGGCGTTTGTCATCAGTTTCAGAAACTTCCTTTTGGTTTGAACATTTCTTCGGCAGCATTCATTAGCGGGCTAAATTCCATATTACCTGAGTTCTTAAAACGTCACATCACCTTATAAGTGGACGATATTCTAATAGCAGAAGCTTCATGGGAACAACATAATCGCATCCTCAACAGTTTGTTACGTATTTTTGCAGAATCTGGAATTACAGTTAACTTGGAAAAGTCTGAATCCTCAGAGGGGTACACACTTACTTTGTGTATCATGTGTTTGGCAAGCACAAGGAGCCCTAGCTAATATGATATTTGCTTACACAACTTTACACATCAGTACCATATTTCTCTAACACATAATTACACAGCTATCTGATCATTTACCTGAGAGAGACAAACTTTTTTACTACGGCAGTGACAGATGTTTACGTTGGATAACTTCACACTTACGAAATTGTATTTTGTCTGTACTTTGTGAACTGTTCATATGTTTTTGGACCCATTGTGATATTATGAGAGCTTTGAATGATATATTTGGTATGGGATCATGATTTTTAAAGTACGTTGGAGGTAGATGACACTGTTGAAATGAGCAGAGGTTGTTTATCTAGGTTTTGACGTTATTGCAGAAAGCTACGACGTTTTTGATATTTGGCTGAGGTGTTATGATGTTATTATTACGATGACTATGTGTATTATGCTGTTGCGGTATGTTTATGATCAATAATCTGATGCTATATGAGTTATTTGATTATGCCACGTATCTGTTATGATGAAATATTGAAGAAGTGTCGACGAATACGGTAAGGAATAATGAGTAGTGGTTAGGGACTCTGGTTTGTGAAAAAGGTTGTTGGAAACCAAGAATCGTTCTTTAAGAGTTATGAAATGTATGTAAATGCGTAAATGTATTACAATGCCGACGAAAATTTTTTGGACTCTGTTTTATCAATAGGATTTTGTTTCTACAGAGTTGTAACGCAAATTCTTGACCTGTGAAATATTTTTATATGAGACTGTCACTGTAGCGGAAACTGCTGTGGTAAATATTTCGGTAAGAAAGTTAAGTGACCACCTTCACGTAATGTGTCGTGGGCGCCCAGCTGCACGACAATCGCCTGGAAAAAAGCCATTAGTGTGTGCCTTTCAGAGGCACAGGTGGAGAAAAAAAAAGGGGAGGCCATTATCCTCGCTATTGACATTCCTTTGTAGAAAGCATCGTAAATACGACACCCTCAAACTTGAAAACATGATTACACTGTAGAGTTCTTAATTTATGATATTTACTGAAATGATGAGAAACATTTCATGTCTATTGTCTTGCTAGTTGAAAGATTGTTTACTGCATTATGAAATGCCATATGGCTAGTGAATGACGTTTCACACCTTGCTTTGCCTATTTTGTTTAATATCTAGTTCCTAGCTGAACTGCAGCATTGGTTAAAATAAAATTTTACAGATGTACTAATATAAATATTCTATGCCTTCAGATCCAGTAAAAAATAACTTTATGATGGATGTACTCCAAAAAAATGAGGGAGCACAAAAAGACATTTCCACTTCACAGGAATTGCATACATAATTTTTGTCAGTGACTTGGTAACTTGTCTGCTAGAGCAAGTTACAGTGATGTTAAGATGTTAAGATGTGACATAGGTATTAAACATGGCCATTTTTGCTGTAATATTTTTTCTGCTTGAGCTTTCTCGTGTTTAGATATAAGTTATTGCATTTGCTGCTGCTGTTTGCCAGGCATAGTGTTACTAAATTTCACTTTGTATTACTCTGTTAAGCTAGTTTTACTACTGATTTATTTTTCTTGTTACTGCACATTGGCTCATATTAGTTGTAATGTTGCATTGCTTGGTAATTTAGATTTACTGTAGCTTGCTTTGCAAATTTCCATTTTTATTGTCTTTGCTGTTTGTGTTAATTGTTTTGTGCTGCTGCATTGCCTCGTCCCTTAGTTTAGCATCTGAGCTCAGTAGATTTAAGTTAGCTTAAGATGGGGTAGGCTATATGAGAGAACGAGTTGTGATGAATTGGAAGAAATGCATTGAGAAGCTATAAGAAATTGGTTTGGCCCAAAAAGTAGTTTGAAAGAGGATATGAGCAAAATAGTAGGGTTTAGGGACAACGCGTTTAGGTAGGATTTTCTTGGAAATAAATGGTGGGGTAAGATAATGGAAAATAAATAATGAGGTAAGAAATATGTGAACATATAAATACAGAAAGCATGCTTGGATAGGATTTTTTTGGTGGAAACAAACGTTGAAATACGGCGAAAGATCTATGGAATGAAGTTTTGGGTTGGACTGCAGTACCGAATGTTACACTGAAAACAAACCCTGTCCTGTATTTTTGTGTTATTACATTATGTGAATTTGTGTTTTTCCTGTCTGTATGTGTCTAGCTAATAAGATTTATGTTGTAGAATTTTTCTGATAATATGTTATTTACCTTGAAAAGATGTTTAGACATTATTTATTCTGTTTTGTTTTAATACTCATGTGTGAAGTTGATGTTTCAAAAGTTATTCTGATCTTTTATGTACGTACTTATGTCATAATTCTTGTAACACTGATGTACATGTTTATTTCTATTCTTTTGTAAAGCCTGCATTGCCACAAATGTTATCTGTATTGTTATGTTCTTTAATGATGTATTTTGTACCTTTCTTATTATATTCTTATGTTATAAAATTGTAATTGGCACCAGTTCATCAAATTAAGTAACTTGTAAGTTACATTTCACTGCACACGTTTCTGTTGGTCATAGTATATGGACAATATGTGAGAAGTAGGGACTGTTAGTGTTTGCACGTGTGTTAATAATTCAGCAAGGGAGTGGATAACAGCATTGCTGGTTCTAAGGACAATTTCAAAAACTTTGTGAGTGCACAACTGGTGGTTTATGGACTTGCTATATTCTCCGCAAGACTCTTTGATGGTGATTGTGCACCTGCACAGTTGCAACAGATGGCTGCTGGCCGTCTCTACAAGGACTACAGTGGGTCTGCATTTTTGATGGCCCACCATTACCATTATTTCTACAAGGACTGCAGTGGGTCTGCACCTCTGGTGGCCCGCCAATACCGTAATCTCTACCAGGACTACAGTGGGTCTACTCTGTGATGACCTACGTAGCAATATTCTTCAAAACTTCGACTGACTCTGCGGTGGGTTTGCTCTGTTGTGGCCCATTACCTGGCTGCATGTCAAGAGTCAGCACTGTCTTTTCGTTGGAAGGACAACACTACTTCTTCAAGACTGCATGGAAATCCACTACTTCCGTGTGCATTTTCTTTTACTGCTCAGACTTTGAGTAAAACACTGCAATTTTACTGTGATGAATGATCAGGACTGTCTTTATGGACTGTGAGAAAATTTTACCCTTTGACCAACATTGTATTGATAAGTGTGTGCTTTTGATTTCTTTGTTATTGTAATTATGAAATTTTTTTCAAATCTGCATTGGCCACTGCCCAAAAACAATTTGTAAAATTTTTTGTGGGGAGCATGGGGGCTATGTAAATAGACTGTATAGGTTTTTTTATTGGTAACGCCACATAGCGCTCTGTATGAAAATCACTGGCTGTGCTGTGTGCAGTCTGTGGCTAGTTTGCATTGTTGTCTGCCATTGTAGCGTTGGGCAGCTGGATGTGAACAGCGTGTAGCGTTGCGCAGTTGGAGGTGAGCCGCCAGCAGTGGTGGATGTGGGGAGAGAGATGGCGGAGTTTTGAAATTTGTAAGACTGGATGTCATGAACTGCTATGTATATTATGAGTTTTCAACACTATTAAGGTAAATACATTGTTTGTTCTCTATTAAAATCTTTCATTTGCTAACTATGCTTATCAGTAGTTAGTGCCTTCCGTAGTTTGAATCTTTTATTTAGCTGGCAGTAGTGGCGCTCGCTGTATTGCAGTAGTTCGAGTAACGAAGATTTTTGTGAGGTAAATGATTTGTGAAAGGTATAGGTTAATGCTAGTCAGGGCCATTCTTTTGTAGGGATTATGGAAAGTCAGATTGCGTTGCGCTAAAAATATTGTGTTTCAGTTTAAGCACAGTCTTGTATAATTGTTCAAAGGGGACGTTTCACGTTCTAATACAACAAGTCGTTGGATATCCCCTGAAGAAATATTGAGTCATGCCGCCTCTGGATCCATCCATAACTGCAGTAGTGTTGCCGGTGCATTTCTACACGAACTGATCTCTTGATTCTACCCCATAAATATTTGACAGGATTCTGGGTGGCCAAATCATTCGTTCGAATTATGTTCTCCTCAGCAGTCGCGATTAATTGTGGCTCGGTGACATGGTGCATTTTCAGCCATAAAAATCCATGGTTGTTTGGGAACATGACGTCTACGAACGGCTGCAAATTGTCTCCAAGCAGCCGAACATAACAATTTCCTGTCTATGATCGGCTCAGTTGGACCAGAGGACCCAGTCCGATCATTGTGGAGCCACCACCAGCTTCCACAGCGCCTTGTTGACAAACTGGGCCCCTTGCTTCGCAAGGTCCGCGCCACACTCGAAACTTAGAATCAGCTCTTGCCTACTGAAATCGGGGCTCGTCTGACCCGGCCACCGTTTTCCAATCATTTACGGTCCAACCGGTATGGTCACCAGCCCAGGAGAGGCGCTGCAGGCTTTCTTGTGCTGTTAGCAAAGCCACTCGCACTGGTCACCTGCTGCCATAGCCCATTAACGCGAAATTTCGCCACACTACCCTAACGGATACGTTTATCGTATGTCCCACATTGATTTCTGCGATTATTTCACGCATTGTTGCTTGTCTGTTGCCATTAACCTCTATACGCAAACCCTGCTGCTCTCGGTCGTTAAGTGAAGGCCGTCGGCCACTGCGTTGTCCGAGGTGAGAGGTAATGCCTGACATGTGGTACTCTGGGCACATTCTTGACACTGCGGATTACAGAATACTGAAGTCCCTAACGATTTTGGAAATGGAATGTCCCATGCTCCTAACTCCATTTACCAATCAGCGTTCAGACCCTGTTGATTCCCGTCGGACGGCCATAATCACGTCGATGACCTTGTCACGTAAATCACCTGAGTACAAATAATGGTTCCGCCAATGCACTGCCCTTTTATACCTCGTGTACGCTTTACTACTGCCATCTGTATACGTGCATATTGCTATTCGATGACTTTTATCACGTCAGTGTATGTACCTTATATGAATCTTTACTGCAAAATTGTTCCATCTGAATTTATATGTATTTCTTTTTCTTTCTTTCGTCTAAAGTTCTATCACTTTTATTATTCTTACATGTGCCTCGTATGGGGCTGCATTAGTGGTTTCGTAGTGTATTTATCATATTTGTGTGAATCCTTGTTTATAGGGTAGTTCCGGGAGAGTAGGACCACTGGGTATGGCGGTTCTAGGCACTTCAGTTCGGAATCCCACTGCTGCTGCTGCTGCGGTCGCAGGTTCGAATCCTGCCTCGGGCATCGATGTGTGTGATGTCTTTACGTTAGTTAGGTTTAAGTAGTTCTAAGTCTAGGAGACTGATGACCTCAGATGTTAAGTCCCATAGTGCTTCGAGCCATTTGAACCATTTGAACCAGTGGCGTATTTTACAAATGCGCCGCTGGAGAGCAGCTTCCAAAACATGCAAGAAAGATCTTTTGTGAACAAACGTTGTGCAGAAGTGTTGCTGCCTTTTTGAGATAATTCTTGAGAAACATCACGTTCTTTGTTACTGTAAGTCGAAAAGTTATATCGTGTAGTTACATAATTTTGGTATTAAAGCGTAGTTTGCACAATATTGATGCAGTTTTTTACTGCTGGTTTGCCAGATGTGTAGGCATGAAAGTAACGTAAAATGCCCATCAACTTCGCTACCTACAGATAGAATTTGGGTTGGTCCTTCTGTCCCAGAAAATCAGGAGAGATGGACCAGTGTTATTTGGAGGAGATGGACAACTTGTTTTAACGTGAGAGAGATGGAGCACTATTAGATTTAGCTTCAAGGCACGTGCAATAATCCCACTGAAAATGGTCGCTGACTCAAACTATTCTTGTTTGTCAGAAGATATGTCCGTGACAACAAATGAAAAAGCGTGACAACAAATGAAAAAGCGTAATCTCACAGACCGACCAACAAACCACTTCAAAGCTCATCAAAATACCTATTGGTCCTAAACACATCAAAAGACCAGAGTTTTCAATACAAGTCAAATTCCTTCACTGACAACTTCGAACTACACTCGTACTAAACCCAAAACTTTCAAGGTTACCATCACAAAACTGACTACTCAGAAGCCACCACAGACAAAATTTTGGAAAAAGTGTCACCTGTTCCTTCTATTGATGAAACCATGAATTTTAAGAGGAAGATAGTAGATGTTATCAATGGACTAATCTCTGCTAAAATATTTAAACTGTAACGAAAAATAGAAATAAGAAAAGAAACGAAACAGAAAAAGGCTCAGAAATCAACAAAGAGAAATACTAGTGAAGAGAAAACAAACTGAAGAAGGTCACCATGTTCATCAGATGCAAACATTGCAGAAGATTTCGAAAATAACTTTGATGAATGGGATGAGGGTGAATGTGTAGGATGTGGTGAAATCGATCACGAAACTAATAAAAGTGATGATTAGATTCAATGTGTTTTCTGTTCACGATGGTCACATGAATGTTGTTCAACATTTGGTAATATGTGTAACTGCTGTGATGAGAGAAGTACGGGCTAATGCTTGAACAAAAACTTCAAATCATTAGAAAAGCCAACGTTGTCAATATTTATAGTAAACTTATGAAATTGTTTTGATCTAAAATATTTAATGGTATAATTCTGTATTCATTACAACATATTCCAAATAAAAGTATGAAATTTTAATTTGATCTTTTCTTCTTGTATACTCATTTTTGTATGGTCCATCTCTCCCAGTACACTGGTGCATCTCACCCATGTACCCTTAGGTGAGATGGATCAGTCATGTACACTTTCAGTTTATCATATCTCTTATATTTTAAGTGGCAGTTCTTCAATGACATGCTGCCAAAGCCAAAAAAGTTGAAAAACACAAAAATTTCATGCTCAATAAAAAAAAATGGTTCAACTCTCTCGGACTTACGCTATCATAACGGTAGATAAATCATGCATCTGTTCGTTTGTTTACCATCTACTATTGCGTAATTGTGTAACAGGTATTGTATAGACCACCCCTACTCCCAGATTCGTGCCCTGTGATCTAAACATGTACATTTTCTGAAATCTTTCAAGATTTAAAAACAGGTTTTATTACGGGAACGTAGCCGTGTAATCATATTATTGCCTACTACTCACTTCGATATAGTACTCTCTCTCTGAAACCTTGAATGTAATTGTTGTAAGAAGAAGTTACGCTTGAAGAGTAATGAGTGTTGAATGTTCTTATTAACGAACTTGTTAATGAAAAGTGAAGACATTTCCAACAGGATCACAATCATGCTGAACGATACTAAGCAGCAAGATGTCGGATAGACGTGTTCCGTCTGGAATAAGTGGATAGTAGTTACATAAATATTATCGACTTCTGAATATGTGTACCGCGTCGTGGGCGTTAAACTCAGCCGCACCGAGGTGGTTTTCGGGACACGTGAACACGCGTGGATTTGATGCCTTTGTGTGAATTATCAGCGTAAGAGAAAATGAACTTAAAAATAATAATTCACGAGTAGCTGAATATTCGCTCTGTTGTCGTTTCGTGGCGACTACATTCAACTGTGTCACGGCGACTGCGAGCACTCGCATGAGCAGGATCTCAGTGTTACGCAGTTACTGGGAACAACACGAAATACAAATGGTTCAAATGGCTCTAAGCACTATGGGACTTAACATCTGAGGTCATCAGTCCCCTAGACTTAGAACTACTTAAACCTAACTAACCCAAGGACTGATGTCCATAGCCGAGGAAGGATTCGAACCTCCGACCGTAGCGGTTGCGCGGTTCCAGACTGAAGCATCTAGAACTGCTCGTCCACAGAGGCCGGCACGAAATACAAGATACTCATTTCTTGCAAAACTGTATCCATGAGGCAAGATGACTTGTGGATGACAATTGTTCTTGAGGATTCGTGAGGCTCTTGCATTTCGTGGTGATATTGCCACTGATTTTCGTAGCAAAGTTGCTATGATCACAACGCGTGGAATTCTGTCTCTTGTTCAGTGGCTATTTCTGAATTTGCGAGGTCAATAGTCACGAGGTCTGGTACTGAATCCGACTTTAAACATGTAAGCCGAATAGTCGAGCAGTCAACGCACTCACTATTTCACTCAGTTTAGCTTGTCAAATGTTTTGTGCTGAGTATAGAACTTGGTACATATGATAATTGTATATTTGGATTATTTATCACGTGTGTCTGTGCTGACGGAAACGTCATATGTTTCACTGTTCACTTGATTTTTGACTCAATTATAAGACGCTATACTCAAATAGTCTCTATCATTTAAATTTCCGTAATGAATTACTTTACATATAAGTACAAATTGGCATAACTCTTACTATGCCGCCATTACATGATAGCGTGTTGCGAAACACAATTTTTGTCTATGCTGACTGATGCATTTGATAATGTTTGGCTAATATATCGTATGATAAATAACAATCCTTACTCAAAACATTATGCATTCCCGTTCTCCGAATGTTTTCACAGTAAATATGATAGGTCATGAGACTGGTACAACTTGGAGTGACGCTGACAAATAATTCTGCAGAGGTGTACATTTTCAGTGTTTTATATTTGACTATCATAATCACAAAGTAGGCTTTATATCCCCGTAACACTGAAAATGACTACAAGTCGAGTTGCTGAACAAATTCACTGTTGCTGGAATATTAGAGATAATTATTCACGTTAATTTGTGTTCAACTTACAGATGCTGTGTCTACTATTTTCGTTGCACTACCAATGTAAGGGTGTTCTGCTCAATTAACGTTCATTGGTCATGTTACAGCCACATTACGTTCATTAATTCATTACATGGGTGATTACTTTATCTATTACAGGGCATAGCTAGTTCAATCAGGGCACGTTTCGTTTTACTTGCACTAGTAAGCCGAATTTAAAATAGAGCATACACTTTAAAATCTTCGGGACTATTTGCAAACCAGCATAAAATAGAAAAAGCGCTGCAACAAGCGACATGTTAGTCATATTCAATATATATACCACAACCTGGAGCTGTCCTTATAGCTTAAGCGTTCTGCCCAAGATTTAACGTAATGATCTAAAATGGCGTCTCCTTTAAATACGAGATATAGGGCATAATCTACCCGTTATACTGTCTTCAGCAGTATATGAATATAAATAGTTTACAAAACCAACAATATATTACAATTATTTTCCAGAGTTTATGCTCTCTCTGTACACCAGAACCAAAGTTTTTTTCAGTAAATGTAATTAATGTTAGAGTATCTTTTTCTTCCATAGTAGTGTGCGTTATATGAAGATGAGCTTCGGCTAAAAGCCAACAGAGGAAAGAAAAATGCTTAATATGACAAAAATTTAATTTTCTGGTTTTAGTTATTTATTATTTCTCACATCATTGTAAGAGATATAATCACACTGTAGTATGTAAGTAGCAACGGAATCGAGTGCGTTATTCATACACACAATCTGATGTTAATCAAGTTTAATGTGAGCAGCACATTTACTGGAAGGGACTGCAACGGGTTCATATTGGAAACACAATCATCTATAATGTTATTTGCTTATCGTGTCTAGAAAGACTTCGAGTTATCGGCTCACTGGGTGCATTAACTGCACGTGATTCGATTCGAAAATGCCGATAGACAGAAAATAGTAGCGCCGTTCCTCGCGAACAAAATTTAAGTACACTGTGCAAGAATCAAAATCGAAGTTATTCGCAAACGCGACAGCACTCTCTAATTGCAGGGATCTACATCTATACTCTGCGAACCACTGTGGAGTGCATGGCAAAGGGCACGTCTCACTGTACCAGTTATTAGCGTTACTCCTGCTGCATTCATGTACGGAACGTGGTAAGAATGGGTGTTTAAATACAGATGTGTGTGCGGTAATTAATCTGATTTTGTCCTGACGATCCCTTTGTTTTCTCTTTTGAGTCGTCAGACTTCTGTTTGGTTTGATGCTGCCCACCACGAATTCCTATCCTGTGCAAACCTCTTCATCTCAGAGTAGCACTTGCAACCTACGTCCTCAATTATTTGCAGTATGCATTTCAGTCTCTGTCTTCTTCTACAGCGTTTACCCTCTACAGCTCCCTCTAGTACCATGGAAGTTATTCCGCAACGTCAGATGTCCTATTATCCTGTCCCTTCTCCTTGTCAGTGTTTTCCACATATTCCTTTCCTCTCTGATTCTGGGCAGAACCTAATTTTCTACATTCGTATATAGCACTACGTCTCAAATTCTTCAATTTCCTTCTACTCCGGTTTTCCCACAATCCATGTTTACTAACATACAATGATGTGCTCCAGGCATACTTTCTCAGAAATGTCTCCCTCAAATTAAGGCCATTGTTTGATACTAGTAGACTTCTCTTGGCCAGGAATGCACTTTTTGCCATTGCTAGTCTGCTTTTGATATCCTCCTTGCTCTGTCCGTCATTGGTTATTTTGCTGCCTAGGCAACACAATTCCTTAACTCCATCTACTTCGTGACCATCAGTCCTGATGTTCTCGCTGTTTCTCGCTGTTCTCATGTCTGCTACTTCTCATTACTTTAGTCTTTCTTCGATTTACTCTCAATCCATATTCTGTACGCGTTAGATTCCTCATTCCGTTCATCAGATCATGTACTTCTTCACTTTCACTCAGGATAGCAATGTCATCAGCGAATCGTATCATTGATATCTTTTCACCTTGAATTTTAATTCCACTCCTGAATGTTTCTTTTATTTCCATCATTGCTTCTTCGATGTACAGATTGAACAATAGGGGCGAAAGTTTACATCCCTGACTTACACTCTCTTTAATCTGAGCACTTCGTTCTTGGTCGCCCACTCTCATTATTCCCTCTTGGATCTTGTACGTATTGTACATTACCCGTCTCTCCGTACAGCTTACTCCTATTTTTCTCAGAATTTTGAACACCTTGCACCATTTTACATTGTCGAACGCTTTTTTCATGTCGACATTCTATGGACGTGTCTTGATTTTCTTTAGTCTTGCTTTCATTTTCAGTTGTAACGTCAGAATTGCCTCTTTGGTGCCTTTATAATTCCTAAAGCCAAACTAATCGTCATCTAACACATCCTCAATTTTCTTTTCCATCCTTCTGCATACTATTCTAGTGAGTAACTTTGATGCGCGAGCTGTTAAGCTGAGTGTGCGTTAATTCTCACACTAGTCAGCTCTTGCTGTCTTCGAAATTGTGTAGATGATATTTTTTCGAAAGTTAGATGGCATGTAGCCAAACTCATGGATTCTACACATCAATGTGAATAGTTGTTTTGTTGCCACCTCTCCTAATGATTTTAGAAATTCTGATGGAATGTTGTCTATTCCTTCTGCCTTATTTGCTCTTAAGTGCCTCAAAGCTATCTTAAATTCTGATTCTAATACTGGACACCTTATCTATTCTAAACCGACTCTTGGTTCTCCTTCTTTCACATCAGACGAACCTTTCTCCTCATAGAGACCCTCAACGTACCCCATCCATATATCATATCTTTTCTCTGCATTTAACAGTGGAATTTCTGTTACACTCCCATTGTTACCACCCTTACTTTTAATTTCATCCGAAAGTTGTTCTGACTTTGCTATACTCCGGGTCAACCCTTCCGATAATCATTTTTTTTTTTCGATTTCTTCACATTATTCATGCTGCCATTTCGTGTTAACTTCCTTGCACTCCATATTTATTTCATTCCTCAGCTACTTGTATTTCTGTATTCCTGAATTTCCCTCAACATATTTGTACTTTCTTCTTTCATCGATCAAGTGAAGTACACTACTGGCCATTAAAATTGCTACACCACGAAGATGATGTGCTACAGACGCGAAGTTTAACCGACAGGAAGAAGATGCTGTGATATGCAAATGATTAGCTTTCCAGAGCATTCACATAAGGTGGGCGTCGGTGGTGACACCTACAACGTGGTGACATGGGAAAAGTTTCCAACCGATTTCTTAAACACAAACGGCAATTGACCGACGTTGCCTGGTGAAACGTTGATGTGATGCCTCGTGTAAGGAGAGGAAATGCGTACCATCACGTTTCCGACTTTGATAAAGGTAGGATTGTAGCCTATCGCGATTGCGGTTTATCGTATCGCGACATTGCTGCTCACGTTGGTCAAGATCCAATGACTGTTAGCAGAATATGGAATCGATGGGTTCAGGAGGGTAATACGGAACGCCGTGCTGCATCCCAACGGCCTCGCATCACTAACAGTCGAGATGACAGGCATCTTATCCGCATGGCTGTAACGGATAGTGCAGCCAAGTCTCGATCCCTGAGTCAACAGATGGGGACGTTTGCAAGACAACAACCATCTGCACGAACAGTTTGACGATGTTTGCAGCAGCATGGACTATCAGCTCGGAGACCATGGTTGCGGCTACCCTTGACGCTGCATCACAGACAGGAGCGCCTGCGATGGTGTACTCAACGACGAACCTGGATGCACGAACGGCAAAACTTCATTTTTCGGATGAATCCAGGTTCTGTTTACAGCATCATGATGGTCCCATCCGTGTTTGGGGACATCGCGGTGAACGCATGTTGGAAGCGTGTATTCGTCATCGCCATACTGGCGTATCACCCGGCGTGATGGTATGGGGTGCCATTGGTTACACGTCTCGGTCACCTCTTGTTCGCATTGACGGCACTTTGAACAGTGGACGTTACATCTCAGATTTGTTACGACCCGTGGCTCTACCCTCCATTCGTTCCCTGCGAAACCCTACATTTCAGCGGGATAATGCACGACCGCATGTTGCAGGTCCTGTACGGGCCTTTCTGGATACAGAAAATGTTCGATTGCTGCCCTGACCAGCACATTCTCCAGATCTCTCACCAACTGAAAACATCTGGTCAATGGTGGCCGAGCAACTGGCTCGTCACAATACGCCAGTCACTACTCTTGATGAACTGTGGCATAGTGTTGAAGCTGCATGGACAGCTGTAGCTGTACACGCCATCCAAGCTCTGACTCAATGCCCAGGTGCATCAAGGCCGTTTTTACGGCCGGAGGTGGTTGTTCTGAGTACTGATTTCTCAGGATCTATGCCCCCAGATTGCGTGAAAAGGTAATCACATGTCAGTTCTAGTATAATATATTTGTCCAATGAATACCCGTTTATCGTCTGCATTTCTTCTTGGTGTAGCAATTTTAGTGGCCAGTAGTGTATTTCTTCTGTTACCCATAGTATCTTCGCTGTTACCTTCTCTGTGCCTATGTTTTTCTTTCCAATTTCTATGCTCGCCCTTTATAGAGATGTCCATTCTTCTTCTGTACTACCTACTGAACTATTCCTTATTACCGTTTCTATAGCCTTAGAGAACTTGAAGCATATCTCGTCATTCCTTAGTACTTCCATACCGCACTTCCTTGCGTGTTGATTCTTCCTGACTAATCTCTTCAATTTCAGCATTGTGATCTGAGTCTGTATCTGCTACTGGGTACGTCTTACAATCTATTATCTGATTTTGGAATTTCTGCCTGACCATGACGTAGTCTAATAGAAATCTTCTCGTATCACCCGGCCTTTTCCAAGTATACCTCCTCCTCTTGTGGTTCTTGAAGAGAGTATTCGCTGTTATTAGCTGAAATTTATTACAGAACTCAGTTTCTCTCCTCTCTCATTCCTTGCGCCAAGTCCGTATTCTCCTGTAACCTTTCCTTCTGTTCCTTTACCTACAATTACATTCCAGTCGTCCATGACTATTAGATTTTCATCTCCCTTCATGTACTATATTACCCTTTCAATATCCTCATATACGTTCTCTATCTCTTCATCTTCAGTTTGCGACAT
This sequence comes from Schistocerca americana, assembly GCF_021461395.2. Lineage (NCBI taxonomy): Eukaryota > Metazoa > Arthropoda > Insecta > Orthoptera > Acrididae > Schistocerca > Schistocerca americana. The sequence goes on along the minus strand of NC_060119.1, from coordinate 710,002,867 downwards.
CGATATGATTTGCTGAAATATCGTTGTCGCTGTTGGCACGCTTCTGATAAGAACAGCCCTATCACTGAACTGTTCGCAGTAACACACACTCTGCCCTACATTGCTATTCATAACGAATCCAACTCCCGTTATACCATTTTCTGCTGCAGTTGATATTACCCTTTACTCATCTGAGCAGAAATTCTTGTCTTCTTTCCATTTCACTTCACTGACACCTACTATATCTAGACTGAGCTTTTGCATTTCGCTTTTCAGATTTTCTGTCTTCCCTACCACGTTCAACCCTCTGACTTTCCACGCACCGACTCGTTGAATGTTATTTTTTCGTTGGTTATTCAATATTTTTCTCACGGTCGGCTCCCCCTTGGCAGTTCCCTGCCAGAGATCCGAATTGGGGACTATTCCGGAATCTTTTGCCAATGGAGAGACCATCATGACACTTTTTCAGTTACAGGCTACATGTCCTGCGGATACACGTTATGTGTCTTTAATGTAGTGGTTTCCATTAGCTTCTGCATCCTCATGTCGTTGATCATTGCTGACTATTCCGCCTACTGGATCGATATGTAAGGAGTTGTACTATATTTCTGGAGTCATTATTTAAAGCCTGTTCCTGAAACTTCGTCAGCACACTTTTTCGGAATAATTTCGTTCTATTTCAATAGTCAGCCATTTCAGATATTTCAACATCTCAGTGACACTCTCCCACGGGTCAAACAAACTTGTCTCTATTCGTGTGCCAGCCGCTGTGGCCGAGCGGTTCTAGGCGCATCAGACCGGAACCGCGCTGCTGCTGCGATCGCAGGTTCGAATCCTGCCTCGGGCATGGATGTGTGTGATGTCCTTAGTTTAGTTGGGTTTAAGTAGTTCTAAGTCTAGGGGACTGAAGACCTCAGATGTTAAGTCCCATAGTGCTTAGAGCCATTTGAACCATTCTTGACTATTCGTGCTGACCTTCTCTGTATACATTCAATATACCCTTATCGTCCTATTTGGTATTGGTCTCACACACTTGAACAATAATCTAGGATGGATCGCCCGAGTGATTTGTAAGCAATTTCCTTTGTAGACTGATTGCTTTTCCCTAGTATTCCACCAATAACCGAAGTCTGCCACTTTCTTTACCTACCCACGACTGAGCCCACGTGATCATTACTAAATGTTACACCAGATTCCAACTGTGATTCACTAATATTAAATTTACACGATGATACTTCATCCGTTTTGTGAATTGCACGGTTTTAAACATTTAAATCAAGTTGCCAATAATTGCATTTTGAAATCGTGTCAGGGTCTGACTGAATAATTGCACAACTTAGTTCAGACAGTAGCTTATCGTAGATAACTGCATCATCTACGAAAAATCTGAGGTTACTATGAATATTGTGCCACGATCATTAATATAGAATACGACTAGCAGGAGAACCCAATACACTTCCCCGGTGTACACCCGAAGTTACTTCTGCAGCTATTGACAAATCTCCATCCAAGATAACATTCCGCGTTCTCTTTACCAAGAATTCTTTACCAATAATTCTCAACCCAGTCACATACTTTGTCTGGTACCCCATGTCATCCTACTTTTGATAATACTGGTGGGTGTGGTACTGAGTCAAATTCATTTCGGAAATCGAGAAATACTGCATCTATCTGACTGCCTTGAACCATGGCTTCCAGGTTATGAAGTGAGAAAAGTGCGAGCTGGCTTTCACATGATCTATGTTTTGGAACTCTATGCTGGAAGGCATGGAGGACGTCATTCTCTTCGAGATACCTTACTACGTTTGGGCTCAGAACACATATGTTCTAAAAGTTTACAACAAATGGATGTCAAGGATATTGGACGTTAGTTTTATGGATTAGTTTTGGTACCCTTCCTGTAAACAGGTATGACCTATTCTTTCTTCCAGTTACCGGGCACAGTTTTTTATTCGACTGATCTACGGTGGATTATAGTTAACAGAGGGGATAACTCAGCCAGGAAGTGGGTGTAGAATCTGACAGGGATTGCATCGCATACTGGGGTTTTATTCAGTTTTAACTATTTCAGCTGTGTCTTAAAGCCACTGACATTATTATCTATTTACTCATTTTCTCAGTGATACGAGAATTAAATTGGGACGATACTCCTGAGTATTCCTTTATAAATGAACATTTGAAAACATAATTAAGCGTTTCTGCTTTTGTTTTGCTACTCTCAATTTCAGTTTCTGTCTTATCCATAAGTGACTGGGCACTTAAGAGAATTTCTTTGGGTTTTGTGAAACATCATTGAACAGTAAATATTCTGCTACGGTAACCGCTGAGGGCTTCACGCACTGCTCTCTTCTCTGCAAAACTCTTTTCATTCAGCCACTTTCTATCTGTAGCCGCATGCTTTGTTTTATACTTATTAAGGAGTAATCTCTGCTTCTTTACAGCGATTGTACGCCATGAAGGATCTCTCCCACTATGAACTAGTCTATTGGATACATATCTATCCAGTCCATAGTCAACTATATTTTTAAACTTGAGCCACAGTTCCTCTGTATTCTCCTGTCCTTAGCTAAAAGTTTGAAGTTCCTCTTTGAGAAACAACACCCACTATTTCTCTGTCTAGTTTACTGAACATGTAAAACTTTCTGCTTGTTTTAGTTGTCCTTTGCGTCATCGAGGTTTACTTGTTAAGTTAGAAAGCCCTATTAACCACTTAACAATGCCATTCCTAGCAACATAGGTTCACGGGTAGTAAATCATATGCAAGGTAAGAAAAAAATGCTTAATTTTGTAAATATTGATTTTAATTGGGTGAATGTTTCTCTACGGAGTGGGTATACAAGTGTCTATTCGTTATGCAACAAACATTGAACATGATATGAACGTTTTAAGTAAATTTTTATACAGTTCCCATCGTGAAATCAGGACTAATTCGCGTTTTCCATCTCGGATTCTGTTTTACCATTTTAACGTCCCACGCACTCGTTTGTTGGAACTTAGTGCTTGTGTAAGAAATCACGAGCGATGTACTGGATAATAGCTCGAAACTTGGCGAAATTAGGGAGACTCGGCGACGTGGGAATTTGATAATTTGGTGGAAGTTATCATTCTTATCACAAATGGTCATTAGCTGCTAATTCTAGTTTGTGTTTCTTTACATCGTTCATAGTCGTAACAGAGTATATGTTTTACAGCCTAGTACTCAGGTAATTACTCAAGGACTGCTATATTAGCTCTGGAAACATAGAGAAGCTACGGCATCTCTTTGTGCCTATCTGGCCAGGAAGGGGCACTAAGATTAAAAATGCCAGTCTTCATTCTCAAATTTGGCCATTCGTTCTCCCTGTCTTTCCGAATACGACCAATCTTAAGATTCCGTGTTCATCACTCGATCTTAGAGGATATATCAGCAAACATAGAGCCTATCCTCCTGACTGGTTCTACTAATGTGTGACGATCTAATGAAAGTTCATTTGATATCGGTGCAGTTTCTCTCTCTCTACAAGATCCAGTCCTGACAAACAGCAATGTAGGCTACTTGTCCGTGAGGTTTTTCCACATAGCGTGGCAGAAATCCTTAAACTTTAATACTGTTTACTACGAATCACTTAGTTCTAAATTCTTGAGTACTAGTACTTTACAGTTCCTTCCGTTTGCCGCCTGCTGCATAACAATCCCTAAAGCATTGGACACTGTACACCCACCATCCTTAAGAATAACTGGAAGGCAAATATTTCCTCTATGTAAGATGATTCTTAGTTTCTCAGTGCTAAATACGTTAACATCACGTTCATAATAAAGAAAAGTCCGGCTGAGAAGTACCATAAGTAACGAATCTGGGTGCCTTATTGCTTTTTTCAATAGGAACGTATTTTTCCAATATATTGGTTTCCCAAGAAGAGCTAAAAACTTAAAAAAAACATAAAAAATTTCCAGAATTGATGACATCGAAGTCTCCGCCGTTTGTAGAGTAAGAACTATTCTATATTACTTCTTCCTCGAGAAAGAGAACACTAAATAATTTGAGGTTATCACTTCGGCGAAATCAAAATGTATTCTGGAGGCGCCGGGTATCGATCCCGGTACCTCTCACATGCTAAGCGAGCGCTCTACCATCTGAGCTACGCCCCCAGACATTCACATCCTTCTGTCGCCTTCTTAATGCCGGTCTGCCAGCTACCAGTTTCGCTGCTCCACTTCCAGCCGACAAAACCTGTCCCTTGCCCTGACAAGAAGTGAGCCGACCGACCCAAAGACTTGTTATAAAACGTTGAAACGCCCAACGGTCAGGGGGCGTAGTTCAGATGGTAGAGCGCTCGCTTAGCATGTGAGAGGTACCGGGATCGATACCCGGCGCCTCCAAGACGTTTTTGTTTTGCATGGTAATAGAGCGCTCGCTTAGCATGACAGAGGTACCGGGATCGATACCCGGCGCCTCCAAGACGTTTTTGTTTTTGTATTGAATGGTAATTGTCTAAGACTCACTGATCTAGTCCACCACAGAGAAATATAGCAAAATAGCAATATATTCCTCCTAAAATTTGGCCAAGAGTCATGGGTAGGTACAGGACTTAATATTAATGGCGAGTTGCTCCTTAGCAAGCTCTCGAAACTGCAGTAACACGTCGAGACATGGACTCTACGAAGTTTTGGAAACGTTCAGGAGAGATATTGGCCCACGAATCGTGTTGCTGTGTTACAATCGTCCTTGTGTGATGCTGGGTTCATCGAGCGTACACCGGTGTCGGCAGCATCATGCGAATGCTCTATATGGATAAGACTGGGTGACAAAAAGGGGGGGGAGGGGGGGGGGGGGGGAAATGGTCGTGAAGACAACGAGCATGACATGTCACACTTCCTTGCTGAAAAACAGCGACTCCATCGAGCTGCCAGATATGTTCAGAATACGACGTTGTTCTTACGCTTTTAAACTATATTTTAAATAATGGGCATCCCTTTCAATGCATGTGGTGAGCTGTGGCACAAGCTTTTTATGCCCTCCTCGAAGATATCTCTTGCCTGCTCCTTGCCCCACTTCAGAACCTCTTTCTGCACCTGCTCGTAGGTTGAAAATTTGATTCCACTTATGTGTGCCTTCAGCGAGGTGAAAGATAATGCGAAGGCGCGAAGTCACTAACTGGGTCCAAGGGCTCTTGGTGGCTAAAGCTACGTAAGAACGGGCGTTGTCGCGGAACAAGCACGCTCCTCTCGCCAGCATTCTAATCCTTTTATTTTGAATGTTCCTTTTGAGTTTTTTTAGGGGCTCACAGTATCGTTGTACATTGACGATCTCAGCCTGCGACGAAATTCGACACAGATGACTCTATTTCAGTCTCTAAACTCTGAGGCCATGATTTATTTTGCCCGAAATTGTGGTTTTCAATTTTTTGGCAGACGGGGAACTGGTATGAGTCCACTGTAACGACTGTCTTTTTGTCTCAGGCGTATAACGAACTACCAACATTTCATCTCCAATAACAAAAGAGCACAGAAAATCGTCAACTTCCAACTCGAACCGTTCAAGAAACTCGCGGTCGCTATTGACCAGATTTTCCGTGTGCTACTACATCGGTTGTTTTAGAACCCATCTTGCACACAATTTCCGGTATCCAAACCTTTCTGTGAGTGTCTTTCATAAGAGAATTTTGTAGAGTGTTGAAAACATCACACAAATTTCATCCACTGTCACTCGGCGGTCTTCACGAACAGTTTCCTAGATTTTTTGCACCAACCCATCATTCAGTATGGAAGGTTTCCCCACGCGTCTGTTCGTCATGACCACTTGTTCTGCCTCCTCTACACTCCCTCCACTACTTAAACACGCTCGATCTGTTCATAACACCTTCGCCGTAAACTGTCTTGAATCAAAAAAAATTGCGGTAGATGTTATTCCTTCTACGAGTATGAAGTGGATCACAGCATGAGGCCCGCCATCGGCGAGATTTGTTACCAAAATCTTTCACGCAACTGGACACTAAAACACAAGTTTACGTACTGTCGTGTTCCTGCAATGCTCGCTTTCGTTAGGGGATCTCCCTGTATCACTCATTGTAGCCAACACTAAAAAAAAAAAAAAAAAAGAAAGAAACCAGAGCCCTTTACGGTCACAGTATAGATACTATCTGAACAAGCGTATTACTATAATGTTGCAAAGGCTTGCAGACGATCTGCAAGAATGTCCACATAACGGGGAACTCACATTGCTCTCACCACCCAGACAATGCGACCAAATTGCGACCATGTGAACATGGACGTAATATAACTGCACGACCCCATCTCGACACAACTCTGTTGACACGCAGGGTTCATGGGCATCTTCCACCCTGTCACGCGCCCTTCAGGTCTGTACAACTGAATCGTGATGGAAGAGACCATCTCAGCTGTATGATAAAAATCTATCCGTGAACCAATTAGTTTCATAGCGTCAGAGACACATCTTCACAGCCACATCCGTAAATACACAAGAGCAATACACTTATTTAAAGTGAAAATCAGTAGACGACCAAATATTTTCTGTGACTAGTGATAAAAATGTGCAACCATGAAGAAATTAAAATATGCCAGAATATCATCCCGATATACGAAATCTGCGTAGAATAAGGATAAAGCGGTAAGCTTAATTGATGTAAAAGTATAAAACAATGATATGTATAGGTGATGTTGACCGAGTAAGGTAAAATAAATCTCATAAGTTAGAATATTTGACTGTACGATAAACAACGAACGTCAAGTCTAGATAAAATGCTGCTTACAAAAATACACCTCTAGCTAGATAAATCGGGGACTGGGGAGAGCGGCATACCAAAAGCGTAACGTCGTCGTGACAACATGAGCCACTCTGAGACCACGTAGACTGGAACTGAGCTGAGGAGAACGGGCGCAAGTACCTAGGAACGTATGCAACGAGAGGAGATACAGGAACACAATCACAAACAGTGGCAGAGAAGGGCGGGTAACATCTCTACAGGAAATTCTACCAGTGAAAGGTGGAACAACCTAAGATACAACCATGTCGACCTGAATACGACAGCAAAATAAAACTAATTATATTCGGCTTCGTTAGTAAACTTCTTTAACAGCAAAAAAAATACATAACTGGTGATGTAGGAAAATCGTGTTAATTAAAATTTCTAGAAGTCAAGCACTAAAATGGCAGCACGGAGAATTGTGGTTTCAAGGAAGAATGCCAAATAACTCCGTGTAGAAATAGTTTGAAATAGGGAATAAACTATACCCTGTGGTGACATGAGTTATGTAATACCTTATAATACCGTCTCGGCCCTCCTTTTGCCCGGCATAGTGCAGCACATCGACGTGGCATGAGCTCAACAAGACTTTGGAAGTCCCCTGCAGAAATATTGACCCATGCAGCCTCTATTACCATCCATAATCGTGCAAGTGTTGCCAGTGGAGGATTTTGTGCATGAACTGATCTCGATTATGTCCCATAAATATTAGATGAGTTTCATTTGGGTGGCCAAATCATTCGCTCGAACTGTCCAGAATGTTCCTCAAACCAATCGCCAACAATTCTAGCCCAGTACATGGCGCTTTGTCGCCCATAAAAATTCCATCATTGTCTGGGAACATGAGGATGACAAACAAAAGGCAGAAATACTAAATGTCTTTTTCCAAAGCTGTTTCACAGAGGAAGACTGCACTGTAGTTCCTTCTCTAGATTGTCGCACAGATGACAAAATGGTAGATATCGAAATAGACGACAGAGGGATAGAGAAACAATTAAAATCGCTCAAAAGAGGAAAGGCCGCTGGACCTGATGGGATACCAGTTCGATTTTACACAGAGTACGCGAAGGAACTTGTCCCCCTTCTTGCAGCGGTGTACCGTAGGTCTCTAGAAGAGCGTAGCGTTCCAAAGGATTGGAAAAGGGCACAGGTCATCCCCGTTTTCAAGAATGGACGTCGAACAGATGTGCAGAACTATAGACCTATATCTCTAACGTCGATCAGTTGTAGAATTTTGGAACACGTATTATGTTCGAGTATAATGACTTTTCTGGAGACTAGAAATCTACTCTGTAGGAATCAGCATGGGTTTCGAAAAAGACGATCGTGTGAAACCCAGCTCGCGCTATTCGTCCACGAGACTCAGAGGGCCATAGACACGGGTTCCCAGGTAGATGCCGTGTTTCTTGTCTTCCGCAAGGCGTCCGATACAGTTCCCCACAGTCGTTTAATGGACAAAGTAAGAGCATATGGATTATCAGACCAATTGTCTGATTAGATTGATGAGTTCCTAGATAACAGAACGCAGCATGTCATTCTCAATGGAGAGAAGTCTTCCGAAGTAAGAGTGATTTAGGTGTGCCGCAGGGGAGTGTCGTAGGACCGTTGCTATTCACAATATACATAAATGACCTTGTGGATGACATCGGAAGTTCACTGAGGCTTTTTGCGGACGGTGCTGTGGTATATCGAGAGGTTGTAACAATGGAAAATTGTACTGAAATGCAGGGGGATCTGCAGCGAATTGAAGCATGGTGCAGGGAATGGCAATTGAATCTCAATGTAGACAAGTGTAATGTGCTGCGAATGCATAGAAAGAAAGATCCCTTATCATTTAGCTACAATATAGCAGGTCAGCAACTGAAAGCAGTTAACTCCATAAATTATCTGGGAGTACGCATTAGGAGTGATTTAAAATGGAATGATCATATAAAGTTGATTGTCGGTAAAGCAGATGCCAGACAGATTCATTGGAAGAATCCTAAGGAAATACAATCCGAAAACAAAGGAAGTAGGTTAAAGTACACTTGTTCGTCCACTGCTTGAATACTGCTCAGCAGTGTGGGATCCGTACCAGATAGGGTTGATAGAAGAGATAAAGAGGATCCAACGGAGAGCAGCGCGCTTCGTTACAGGATCATTTAGTAATCGCGAAAGCGTTACGGAGATGATAGACCAGTGGAAGACTCTACAGGAGAGAGGCTCAGTAGCTCGGTACGGGCTTTTGTTAAAGTTTCGAGAACATACCTTCACCGAGGAGTCAAGCAGTATATTGCTCCCTCCTGCGTATATCTCGCAAAGAGACCATGAGGATAAAATCAGAGCGATTAGAGCACACACAGAGGCATACCGACAATCCTTCTTTCCACGAACAATACGAGACTGGAATAGAAGGGAGAACCGATAGAGGTACTCAAGGTACCCTCCGCCACACACCGGCAGGTGGCTTGCGGAGTATGGATGTAGATGTAGATGTAGAAGTTCATGAATGGTTGCAAACCGTCTGCAAGTTGCTGAACATAGTCATTTCCAATCAATGAATCGTTCAGTTGGACCAGAGGATGCAGTCGATTCCATGTATACACATCCCACACCATTATGGAGCCACCACCAGCCTGCACAACTGGGGTCCATGGCTTCGTGAGGTCTGTGCCACACTAACTCCACCATCAGCTCTTGCTCGCCTAACAAGGCTACTGTTTTCCAGTCAGCTAGAGTCCAACCGATATGGTCACGAGTCCAGGAGAGGTGCTACAGGCGATGTCGCGTTAGCAGGGGCGCCAGCGTCGACCGTCTGCTGCTATAGCCCATTTACGCCAAAGCTGGCGCCACTATCGTAACGGATACTTTCGTCGTACGTCCCACATTGATTTCTGCGGTTATTTCACTCAGCGTTGCTTGTCTGTTAGCACTGACAACTCCACGCAAACACTGCTGTTCTCGGTCGCTAAGTGAAGGCCGTCGTCCACTGCGTTGTCAGTGGTGAGAGGCAATGCCTGGGATTTGGTATTCTCAGCACACTCTTCACACTGTGAATCTCGGAATATTGAATTCCCTAACAATTCCTGACGTAGGTTTCATGACCCACACATATCATAGTTTATACTTTTACATCCATTTACTTTACTGCTTTATCCTTATCCTACATTTACTACACCGAAATGATGTTCCATGCATTCTGCCGAGTTTTAACTTAGACTACCGACTTCGTGACAATTGAACATTTTTATCATAACTCACAGAGAATATGTGGTCATCTACTGATTATCCCTTGAACTGAGTCATGAAATAAATGTGAGTACATAATTTTGCTGTATAGTTTCGTGCAAAGTTCACCTACAATTTAACCGAAACACGATCTTTCTACGCATTTCTCTTGTTTATACGCAAATGTATTCCTGAAGATTTGGCTCTAACGCCATGAAGCTAGTTGGATCATACATAAATATTTATCATACAGCTGAAGCAGTCTTTTTCATCATGATACAATTCTACCGTTGTGGATGGCCACAGTACAAAATTTGCTGCTATACAACTGAAACCGGGACTCAGTGGACCATTCTGTACTCCGCCACTGTTCCGTGGTCCAGAGCCGATGTTCGCTAGCGCATGGCATTTGTTGGGTTCTATGTCGAGTTGCGAGCAAGGAAACACGAGGGAGTCGGCTCCAGCTCAAGCCTATGAGTTACTTTTGTCTCCGAACAAGCCGGGTAGAAAAAGGTTCCTGACGCCACACATTCAAATTCAAACTGACGGCGATCTGACTCGTGACTCATGACGGCGATACGACTCACGGAAGACTGCCGATGGCACAATATGGCACTGGGTAGGCGACGTGACGTCCATTGATCAAGCACTTGCCCGCAACTTCTGTGGTCAGCGCCGCAGAATGTCATACGAGGGGCCCGGTTCGATTCGTGGCTAGTCGGAGATTTTCTCCGGTCAGAGACTGGCTGTTGTGTTGTTTTCACCATCATATCATCCTCATCTACACGCAAGTCGCCGAAGGGGCGTCACCTAAATTGACTTGCACTAGGCGACTGGTCTACCCAACGGGAGGCCCTCGCCACACATTTCATTTCATCCAACACGTGTTCGTCCCATGCGGCGATTTACGATTATAGGATCATAGGTTGCAGTAGGTACTGGGAGATGAAGAAGCTTGCACAGGATAGAGTGGCATGGGGAACCGCATCAGACCAGTCTCAGGACTGAAGACCACAACAATAACAGTCTTTGCAATACTGAACCACTCAAGACCCATGTGTTGACCTCGAAATTCCTGTGTAATGTCCTATATACTTCTACATCTCGCACCGATGATCATCCCACGTTCGAAGTGGGTTAACTCGCATTGTGCTGACATGTGTCACTACACAACTGCCTGTAACAGACTGCTCAGATATTGTGTCTACATTCGCGAAGTATGCCACATCCAGTGACTAAATTCGTTCATCTTACACAGCTTATCATCAAACGGGACAAAACTTCCGTGATTTTTGGCAATTTGTAAAAACTAAGTTGATTCCATTCAAAAAAGAAAAAATAGATAGGATTCTGCTGTAATCTGGACACCATACACATGTTTCCAGTACAATAATTTACAACCTGTGAAACATTTTGATCTCTGTGACATGTCTTTCATCATTAGTCTCATTGAATTGCTTTTGTGAGATTTTATACGTATCTTTAGCGTAACATTATACGTGTGTTTTACGTGTCCATAGCTAGTAGTTACGCTGACTACTTTTTATGTTACCATAAGTTAACGGCTGTCAAAGCGAGACCGAGAAGTGAAAATAGGATTCGTGGTATCTCTCTTGGTGCTGCGCAGAAGCCTGGAAGGCAGTGGCCAGCTCAAAGGGTGCTTTCAGCTATCCTAAGTGTTAGTGTCTAGTGCAGAGAAGCGAATCCACACATGAAACAGAGTAATCTAGAGAGAAATCACGAACTAAATCCTTTTGAACACGAAAATATAAGGAAGAATCACATCTCTCATACCTAGCTTATGTCTCAGTTGGAAATATCAGCTGATATATAATTTACCTGTAGGAGAGGGGACTGTGAGCAACCGCGATTGCAGGCAGGAACGTATGCGGGTCTTTCGTGTCGTCTTCAACGTGACGTAATCAGGAAGAGGTCCACGGGTCAAGAATAGACAATGTTGCTATAAACGTTACAAAAAGTATTAAGTGGACGGGAAGATGTTGCAAGAAAAGCATGTAATTCTGCTAGACAGTTAGAGGTTCAAAATTTTGGCAAATTAAAGGTAGCAGAGAGTGATTTCTTAGTACAGTAAGTCAACAGACTTGCCACGGTACGTTAAGCAAATTATTAATTTAAAAAAAGGAACTAATTCACAGTAAACAGTGGGGACTTTATAACAATGATAACCTGGACGAGACATTTCATGCTGCTATTCGTAGCCCATCCATCCCTGAATATGATGTATCAATTCGGGAAAAATCCAGGTAAACAGAAGTGGTCGCGAATTTAGCCTTTTTTTAACTACAAAGAAGGAGACAAATTATTAAACTGGGAGAAATGCTTTTATAAATTGTTATAAGACGATAGAACTTAGAAGTGTTTTATTGACTGGGATATAATTATCAGAAGACTGAAATACTTAGAATTTTACGAACGCCATTATTTTATTTACGTGAAAGACTGGGCGGCGAGATGAAAGAACTGAAACGATATACCATGAGGCCAAAAATCTCAATACTTGGAACTCTTTGTGTCAGATCACTGTTTCAATAAAGGCTTAAAAATGTAATTCCCCGCAATCTTACGAAAAGGTGCGACGGTGAAAAATAAGCAACTTGTAGGTAGAAAATGAAAAAGCAACGTCTGAAGCGTAAGGAGAAACGGGACACTAAAAAGAGGAAATATATGGGCTTTTGAAACATAGACAACTACCAAACTCATGAATACCAAGTGTGCTAGATAATACCTTAAAATCCAGTACTGAAAAGGTGTTCTTAAATGGGTAAATTTTGTTCTAAAACAAGAGAAAATGACTTTCCCGTTACAAAGCAAATATCTGTGAGAAGTTCTGCGTTGATGGCGAGAATGAGGGAGTGTAATATAGCAGCACATATCTTACTCCTCTCGAAAAGCACCAACAGATCCACAGGATCAACAGTACCCCTCCCTTCGAAGAACGCACTACGAAGGATTTATCCGAATGGGACGGAAATAGATGGACTTGATGTACCTGCATACATGAACAAACAAATACACTCCTGGAAATGGAAAAAAGAACACATTGACACCGGTGTGTCAGACCCACCATACTTGCTCCGGACACTGCGAGAGGGCTGTACAAGCAATGATCACACGCACGGCACAGCGGACACACCAGGAACCGCGGTGTTGGCCGTCGATTGGCGCTAGCTGCGCAGCATTTGTGCTCCGCCGCCGTCAGTGTCAGCCAGTTTGCCGTGGCATACGGAGCTCCATCGCTGTCTTTAACACTGGTAGCATGCCGCGACAGCGTGGACGTGAACCTTATGTGCAGTTGACGGACTTTGAGCGAGGGCGTATAGTGGGCATGCGGGAGGCCGGGTGGACGTACCGCCGAATTGCTCAACACGTGGGGCGTGAGGTCTCCACAGTACATCGATGTTGTCGCCAGTGGTCGGCGGAAGGTGCACGTGCCCGTCGACCTGGGACCGGTCCGCAGCGACGCACGGATGCACGCCAAGACCGTAGGATCCTACGCAGTGCCGTAGGGGACCGCACCGCCACTTCCCAGCAAATTATGGACACTGTTGCTCCTGGGGTATCGGCGAGGACCATTCGCAACCGTCTCCATGAAGCTGGGCTACGGTCCCGCACACCGTTAGGCCGTCTTCCGCTCACGCCCCAACATCGTGCAGCCCGCCTCCAGTGGTGTCGCGACAGGCGTGAATGGAGGGACGAATGGAGACGTGTCGTCTTCAGCGATGAGAGTCGCTTCTGCCTTGGTGCCAATGATGGCCGTATGCGTGTTTGGCGCCGTGCAGGTGAGCGCCACAATCAGGACTGCATACGACCGAGCCACACAGGGCCAACACCCGGCATCATGGTGTGGGGAGCGATCTCCTACACTGGCCGTACACCACTGGTGATCGTCGAGGGGACACTGAATAGTGCACGGTACATCCAAACCGTCATCGAACCCATCGTTCTACCATTCCTAGACCGGCAAGGGAACTTGCTGTTCCAACAGGACAATGCACGTCCGCATGTATCCCATGCCACCCAACGTGCTCTAGAAGGTGTGACTCAACTACCCTGGCCAGCAAGATCTCCGGATCTGTCCCCCATTGAGCATGTTTGGGACTGGATGAAGCGTCGTCTCACGCGGTCTGCACGTCCAGCACGAACGCTGGTCCAACTGAGGCGCCAGGTGGAAATGGCATGGCAAGCCGTTCCACAGGACTACATCCAGCCTCTCTACGATCGTCTCCATGGGAGAATAGCAGCCTGCATTGCTGCGAAAGGTGGATATACACTGTACTAGTGCCGACATTGTGCGTGCTCTGTTGCCTGTGTCTATGTGCCTGTGGTTCTGTCAGTGTGATCATGTGATGTATCTAACCCCAGGAACGTGTCAATAAAGTTTCCCCTTCCTGGGACAATGAATTCACGGTGTTCTTATTTCAATTTCCAGGAGTGTATATGATTGCAGTTTCAGAAAAATGAGTGGTTCCTGTGGTGTCACCGCCAGACACCACACTTGCTAGGTGGTAGCTTTAAATCGGCCGCGGTCCATTAGTACATGTCGGACCCGCGTGTCGCCACTGTGTGATCGCAGACCGAGCGCCACCACAAGGCAGGTCTCGAGATACGGAATAGCACTCGCCCCAGTTGTATGGACGACTTTGCTAGCGACTACATGGACGAAGCATCGCTCATTAGCCGAGCCGATAGTTACAATAGCCTTCAGCTAAGTCAATGGCTACGACCTAGCAAGGCGCCATTAGTAACATTGCATGTATCTAAAGAGTCTCACTTGTATCGCCACAATCTCCAGATGTACCAAAAGGATGGATTAAAGTTAAGTATTGCAGAAGCTCCGTACTTTTCTTTATAGCATTCATAACGTATCCTGTTTAACTTAGCGCGTGCCTTTCGGCTTCCTCGCATTGTGTCTAGGCTGTCTTGTCTAGACACAACAGTTCATTCAAGGGAAAGAGCGTCACAAATGGAGCAACAAATGGAGCAAGTCAACAGCTTGTTGTTCCACGTCTGACCCTTACGAAAGCAGTTATTCGGCTTGGAATCGTTTGATGTTAAATGTCCTCCTGAGAGATACCGTGCCAAATTCTGCCCAGCTGGCGCGTTAGATCGTCAAAACCCTGGACTGGTTGGAGGGTTCAGTCCATACTGCTCCAAATGCTCTCGATTGGGGAGGGATACGGCGACCTTGCAGGCCAAACAAGGATTCGGAAATCACGAAGACAACCAGCAGAAACTATTTCCGTGTGCGAGCGGGCATTGTCTTGCTGTAATCTAAGCTCAGGATGACATGCCATGAAAGGCAACAAAATAGGGCGTAGAACATCGTCGACGTACTGCTGTGCCGTAATGGTGCCGCGGATGACGACCAAAGGGGTCCAGCTATGAAATGAAACGTCACCCTAGACCATCACTCCCGCACGTCGGGCGGTATGGCGAGGAACAGTCACACTGGTATCCCACCGCTCTCTGTAGCGTCTCCAGAAACATCTTCGCTGGTCACCAAGGCTCATTTCGAAACAGGACACATCAACAAAAATTCTGCTCCACTAAATGAGATTCAAGGCCGAAGGCGCTTCTGGATACTGTAACACCCAAAGAAACCCGAAAACCCAAATAAGAATGTCATGATAATTTAAAGTAGGGAACAGTGTTATCCTGACAGGTATGGCAACTTCGACAGTAATACACTACTGGACATTAAAATTGCTACACCACGAAGACAGGAAGAAGATGCTCCGATATGCAAATGATTAGCTTTTCAGAGCATTCAAACTAGGCTGGTGCCGGTGGCGACGCTTACAAACATCTTGACATAAGGAAAGTTTCCAACCGATTTCTCATACACAAAAAGCAGTTGACCGACGTTGCCTGGTGAAACGTTGTTTTGATGCCTCGTGTAGGGAGGAGAAATGCGTACGAACACGTTTCCGACTTCGATAAAAGTCGGATTGTAGCCTATCGCGATTGCGGTTTATCGTATCGCGACATTACTGCGCGCGTTGGTAACACAATGTGGAATCGGTGGGTTCAGGAGGGTAATACGGAACGCCGTGCTGGATCCCAACGGCCTCGTATCACTAACAGTCGAGATGACAGACATCTTATCCGCATGGCTGTAACGGATCGTGCAGTCATGTCTCGATCCCTGAGTCCATAGATGGGGACGTTTGCAAGACAACAACCATCTGCACGAACAGTCTGACGATGTTTGCAGCAGCATGGACTATCAGCTCGGAGACCATGGCTACGGCTACTCTTGACGCTGCATGACAGACAGGAGCGCCTGCGATGGTGTACTCAACGACGAACCTGGGTGCACGAATGGCAAAACGTCATTTTTTCGGGTGAACCCAGGTTCTGTTTACAGCATCATGATGGTCGCATCCATGTTTGGCCGACATCGCGGTGAACGCATATTGGAAGCGTGTATTCGTCATCGCCATACTGGCGTATCACCCGGCGTGATAGTATGGGATGTCATTGGTTACACGTCTCGGTCAACTCTTGTTCGCATTGACGGCAGTTTGAACAGTGGACGTTACATTTCTGATGTGTTACGACCCGTGCCTCTACCATTCATTCGATCCCTGCGAAACCCTACATTTCAGCAGGATAATGCACGACCGCATGTTACAGGTCCTATACGGGCCTTTGTAGATACAGAAAATGTTCGAGTGCTGCCCTGGCCAGCACATTCCCCAGATCTCTCACCAATTGAAAACGGCTGGTCAATGGTGGCCGAGCACCTAGCTCGTCACAATACGCCAGTCACACTACTCTTGATGAACTGTGGTATCGTGTTGAAGCTGCATGGGCAGCTGTACCTGTACACGCCATCCAAGCTCTGTTTGACTCAATGCCCAGGCGTATCAAGGGCGTTATTACGGCCAGAGGTGGTTGTTCTGATTACTGGTTTCTCAGGATCTATGCATCCAAATTGCGTGAAAATGTAATCGCATGTCAGTTCTAGTATAATATATTTGTCCAATGAATCCCGTTTATAATCTGCATTTCTTCTTGGTCTAGCAATTTTAATGGCCAGTAGTGTAGCTATCAAATATCTCTGTAATAACTGCAAATCAATACGACGAAAGTTGAGTCCAAAGTAATACGTCGGTCAGAGATGACATTTATTGTTAAAGAGAGTTGTAAACGCGGCGAAAAGGAAATTCAATGCATCTACAATGCTCGATCACGGAAATGTTAGTCTCTTGCTAGCTTGCTTGTTATCAAATCGTGAGTGAGCACCGTTTGTTATAGTACTACAAACGGAACGCTATGAGATTGTTTCCATTAAATAGAAGTACTATTTCGTGATAGAGATGCGCGAACATTGTTCTCAGTTATTCTGACTTGAGAACTTGAACTGAAGTGATAATCTGATAGCGTACGACGAGATAGTGAACTCTAATTATTGTGGATATTATTGTTGGACTCAACCTTCATCAAAGTGAACAGTTACAACGAAGAATCGACATAGTATCGAAGACTGCAATACCTGATTAGTCTTGAGTAGGAAACACTAATACGACCACACGAAGAAGATACAAATACGCCGATTGTAAAAGTTGGCGTAATTGTCACGATCACCGAGCTGACAAGAATCGTAATTGATCTGATCCATTGGTGTGCGTGTGGCGTGATGATTATAAACTAACTGCTAAGAAGGAACAATAAAAATTGTTCGCCAGCAATGGAAATCTCACGTATTGTCTCCATCATTAATTGAAGTGTGTGATAGTTGATGATCAAAATTAATTAACTGTGAACATTTTAATTGAAAGAGTGACTTATGAACATTGAGTATTGAAAGGAGTGTTTTGCCGAAATAATATTACGACCCACGAAATCAAGATAGCATTATAGATTATCTCTGGATTTGCGTCGTGCCGTAGTGAACAATTCTGCCTAGCAACGTAACAACAACTACTGATACTGAACCGCAAATGAATTTTTCCTCGCTTCAGTGGTGTGAAACGAAGCCGGTGATGAATGATTCACTCAATACTGCAATAACTAACTAACCGGGCACAGCAAACCATCATAAAACCATAACAGACAATTAAAATCAGCAGTTCGCATCGCTGAGAAGACTGTGAGGACTCGCAAACGGACTTTCATACATTACGCGAGGAACAATTTTCTTTAAAGATTTTCAGGTGCTGTTCCACGTTATCCGACGGGGACAACCATCACTGCGCGTCGCGTCTCCACTCCACCGACCGAGCTGCAGCAGTAGCGGCTCAACATCAACAGCGACAACACAAGGGGAGAGGGGACGTCACAATACACCCTGGATATCTTTGGGATACCAACCTGACTGTCGGCCTCCATACGACCTGACAACCAGGAGATGTGGTCTGAGGTGCAGCTTCATTTCATAGCTGGACCGCTTACAGCACAGCGGTACGTGGACGATATTCTACGCTCCGTTTTGTTGCCCTTCATGGTAAGCCCTACTGAACTTACATTTCAGCAAGATAATTCCTGCCCGCACACGACAAGAGTTTCTACTGCTTGTCTTCGTGCTTGTCAAACCCTACCATCGCCGGCAAAGTTGCCCACTTGAGAACACTTGCAGCATAATGGGCCGGGCCTTCCAATAGACAGGGCCTTCCAATTTGGCACGATACCCCTCAGCAGGACATGCAGCATCTCCATTATTCAATGCCAAGCCGGAAAATTTCTTCCATAAAGGCCAGAGGTGGCTCGACGCTTATTGACTTGATCAATTTGTGAAGCTTTGTATTTTGAATAAATTATTCAATTTTTCTAAAGCTGTAATCATTTGTTTGTCTGTACACTTACGCTACTGGCCATTAAAATTGCTATTCCAAGAAGAAATGCAGACGATAAACGGGTATTCATTGGACAAATATATTATACTAGAACTGACATGTCATTATATTTTCACGCAATTTGGGTGCATAGATCCTGAGAAATCATTACCCTGAACAACCACCTCTGGCCGCAATAACGGCCTTGATACGCCTGGGCATTGAGTCAAACAGAGCTTGGATGCCGTGTACAGGTACAGCTGACCATGCAGCTTCAACACGATACCACAGTTCATCAAGAGTAGTGACTGGCGTATTGAAACGAGCCAGTTGCTCGGCCACCATTGACTAGACGTTTTCAATTGGTGAGAGATCCTGAGACTGTGCTGGCCAGGGCAGCAGTCGAACATTTTCTGTATCCAGAAAGGCCCGTACAAGACCTGCAACATGCGGTCGTGCATTATCCTGCTGAAATGTAGGGTTTCGCAGGGATCGAATGAAGGGTAGAGCCACGCGTCGTAACACATCTGAAATGTAACGTCCACTGTTCAAAGTGCCGTCAATACGAACAAGACGTGACCGAGACCTGTAACCAATGGCACCCCATACCATCACGCCGAGTGATATGCTAGCATGGCGATGACGAATACACGCTTCCAATGTGCGTTCGCCGCGATGTCGCCAAACACGGATGCGACCATCATCATGCTGTAAACAGAACCTGGAGTCATCCGAAAAAATGACGTTTTGCCATTCGTGCACCCAGGTTCGTCGTTGAGTACATCATCGGAGGCGCTCCTATCTGTGATGCAGCGTCAAGGGTAACCGCAGCCATGGTCTCCTAGCTGATACTCCATGCTGCTGCAAACGTCGTCGAACTGTTCGTGCAGATGGTTGTTGTCTTGCATACGTCCCCATCTGTTGACTCAGGGATCGAGACGTGGCTGCACGATCCGTTACAGCCATGCGGATAACATGCATGTCATCTCGACTGCTAGAGATACGAGGCCGTTGGGATCCATCACGGCGTTCCGTATAACCCTCCTGAACCCACCGATTCCATATACTGCGAACAGTCATTGGATCTCGACCAACGCGAGCAGCAATGTCGCGATACGATAAACCGCAATCGCGATAGGCTACAATCCGACCTTTCTCAAAGTCGGAAACGTGATGCTGGGCATTTCTCCTCCTTACACGAGGCACCACAAGAACGTTTCACCAGGCAACGCCGGTCAACTGCTGTTTGTGCATGAGCAGCACGTTGTAGGTGTCGCCACCGGCGCCGACCTTGTGTGAATGCTCTGAAAAGCTAATCATTTGCATACCACAGCATCTTCTTCCTGTCGGTTAAATTTCGCGTCTGTAGCACGTCATCTTCGTGGTGTAGCAATTTTAATGGCCAGTAATGTATTTGATATTTGCCGATCCAGATAATTCTTTCGTGGTGGTGGTTGTGTGTGTGTGTGGGTGTGTTTACAAGAAATAGCTGCTCGAGAGACTGTGGAGACGTTTAGGATTTAGTCCACGGCTTTGGCGCGCTCTCAGTGGTCAGAACAGAGCGCCACCTCTTTTCTCTCTCTTACTGGCCGAGGTCTCATGATGTCAATTCCGTCCAACACCACGACTCGTACCGGTGGAATACCTCCGTATTAGAGTACATTAGCGATCTTGTGCCCACAGCGACGCGGGAGATAAATACCATTTCGGTCGCGAGATTGTGGCGCTATGGCAATTCGCGAGGAATGGAAAGCAGAATGGCTTTGCGTTGAGCGTGGAGGTACAAAGGCGTATAAGGCGAGTCTGTCGGACAGCCACGCCCCAGCGGAGAGCGGTTGGAGAGCAATAACAGTGGGCGGGCGAGCGGTTCTCTCTGTGGTGGGCGGGGGCGGCTGGCCTCAGAGGGAGAGGAGCGGCGGGGGCAGATTCGTGGAAGCCGCCGACGTCAAAGAGTTCTGCGAGGAAAGAAAGGCTCGTCTGACCTCACTCTCTGGTCTCCCACTGGCGCTCTCTGGCTACCATCAGCTGACGCCACGCTGCGAGGAGGGTACCTATTTCGTCAGCATGGCCGAACTCAGTTCACTGTATTCGTATGCCGGATTATTTGTATTATCACACAAGCTTCTGACGCTAACTACCCTATAATGGCACAACAACACTGTATTGTATGCGTACATCTTCTAGCAATGAATGTTGAAAGTCTTTTTAATTTAAAGTCTTTTTAAATTAACTATTCAACCAAAAAATAATCTGAATTCCATGTGGTTGCTACATCCATTCATACGGCACGCTCCAGTGTAAAACGCATCTGACTATACACGGAGGTGAGAAGTCATGGGATAGCGATATGCATATATACAGATTGCGGTAGTATCTCTTACACAAGGTGTAAAAGGGCAGTGCATTGGCGGAGCTGTCATTTGTACTCAGATGATTCATGTGAAAAGATTTCCGACGTTATTATGTCCACGTGATGGGAATTAATAGATACTGAACGCGGACTGGTAGTTGGAGCTCGACCCACGGCACATTTCATTTCTGAAATCGTTAGGGAATTCAACATTCCGAGAACCACAGTGTCAAGAGTGCACCGAGAATACCCAGTATTACCTCTCATAAGGGACAACACTGTGACCGACGGCCTTCAACTAAGAACCGAGAGCAGGGAGCTTGTGTAGTAGTAGTATTGTCAGTGCTAACGTACAAGCAACACTGGGTGAAATAACGGGAGAAATCAACGTGGAACGTACGACGAACTTATCCGTTAGGACAGCGCGGCGAAATTCGTCGTTAATGGGCTATGGCGGTAGACGACCGACGCGAGTGCCTTTACTAACAGCACGACACCACCTGAAGCGCCTCTCCTGGGATCGTGGCCTAGTCAGATGTGTCCCGATTTCAGTTGGTAAGAGCTGTGGTAGGGTTCGAGTATGGCGCAGACCCCACGAAGCCACAGATCCCAATTGTCAACAATGCACTGTGCAAGCCGGTGGTGGCTCCGTAGTGATGTGGACGGTATTTACGCGGAATGGACTGGGACCTCTGGTCGAACTGGATCATTGACTAGAAATGATTACGTTCGGCTACTTAGAGACCATTTCCAGCCATTCACGTTCTCAAATAAGGAAAGAACTGTCATTAGGCCACAACTGTTTTCCGATTGGTTTGAAGAATGTTCTGGACAATTCCAGCGAATGATATGGTCACCCACAGTGGCCCGAGTGAATCTCAAGTAACATTTATGGGGCATAATCGAAAGGTCTGTTCGTGCACAAAATCCTGCAGCTGCAACACTTCCGCAATTATGGACGGCTATAGAGGCAGCACGGCTCACTCTTTCTGCGGGGCGTCCAAGTCGCTGAGCTGCTGTACACCGGGGAAAAAGAGGTCCGACGCGATATTGAGGCGTATCCTAAAACTATCTTAACCGCAGTGTATTGCCATAGAATTATATGCAAACATCATCTGGCATTAAATTTTGAAAGCGAACTTGTCATTTTAAATTAAGTGTTTAACCAAAAAAGAATCTGAATTCCATGTAATTGATACAGTCGTTTATACAGCACGCTCCAGTTAAAAAAGCATGTGAGTATAAATTACATCTCGACAACAGTTAACCTTCGCAAATCCAACGGAAAACAGACTGGTGTGCCTAAGAAAGAAATAATTATCCATTACCGCAAGGAGAATAAATGGAACTGAGGGAGTGCGCGTGGGAAGATAATAAAACTCAGATTGTGATGGAATTCGCCTTATAGATGATGTTCTGTGCAGTCCACATGTTTACACACTTTATGTAGTCTGAAACAGCTCTGAACCATAGTTAAATGGAAACCCTGACGTTTGAACACACAAAAGAGAGTTTTTCTCTTAACATTCGCGATCAAAGGCAAGAGTTTCCTGTTATTGTTGATAAATGCAAAAATTGTATATAAATAACAGGAACACATTTCACATAAGTCAGTCAGAAGCGTACGATTGGGGCGCTGCCCTCTGTGGTCTTCACTCTGCTGTACAGGTACTTACCAAGAAATGCCAAAAAAATCGCAATATAAAGTAATACTCTTGATATAACAAAATATACCAAACATTTATGAATGACAGTGCAGGGGATGTTGCCTTTTGCAGACTGCGAGCTTATATAACCACATGGTTAAAAAACAATGAAGGGACGATGTATCTGATGCTAGGTCTACCATGTGTTGTTGCTGTTACTGACTGTCTGCTATTTGCAGTGCATTATTTGTTTCTATTAGACTCGTAAAACATCCGAACGCTACGGCAGACTATCCAAGTAAGCATAAAGTATGGCAGTTTTCCTAATAGCTTTGGTCAGTTAAGGTTGTGCTCACGTTATCTCTATGTCGTCTGTGTTGCATACAAATCGGACGTTACCTCATTAACGATCGCTTTCCTTGTGTATGTAAGCATTGTGTTACTAGATTCCCCTAAAAAACGGAAATGGTGAACTGGGATATACAAAGGCCGAACTAACCTGTGGAACATTTTTGTTCTACATAGTAGTATTGGTCAACCTATGTTCTGCGCCACTTTCCATTGTTGCCAGATGTATCCAAGATGGCAGATACATCTGGCAACAATGGAAAGTGGCGCAGAACATAGGTTGCCTCAATACTCAAAAGTTACCCTTCTCTCTATTACTTAAAAGTAAACAGTATTTGAAGTAAAGCTGAAATTTTCAAGGTTAAATTCAGGATTTATTCGAAAGTTGATGATTTTTAGCGTGAAGCAAACGGATTTTGCAGTAAAAATAAAGGAAACAATATAGATTTATCATATATCGCTGGAAAATGCAGCTTCCTCAACTAAAGGGTAAAGTTAAAACAAATGTAAAGTAAAAATATATCAAACCTCGCTTCAGTGCTTAACTGAACATATATAGGACGCTGATAATCTTGCCGTTGAGCCCCCATAAGCACCAAACTCACCACCACCAAATTTATGTAAAATATGTTCCTGTTATTTATAAACAATTTTCGCATTTATCAACAGTAACAGGAAACTCTTGCCTTTGATCGCGATAAAGAATTTTCTACTGCGGGCAAAACAACAATAATAATTATAAATTTTTTGTGTTTGTGCTTGAAAACTGCACTTGCACATAAAATACACGCTGGACTGACGATGAATGATGTGTGCTTCTAATTATGTGAAAAAAGAGAGAGAGAGAGAGATATCGTCGGCTCTCAGTTTGTCTCTTACACTATCATTTATGTTTCTTTCCCTACAAATACTACCGCAAATTCTAATATTTAGTATGTCATTTATGTAGCGCACAAAAATTTACTGAACCGTAGTCTTAGTAGAACGCAACTCTAGTTTCTGTAGAATACACAACATACATACGTGGAGGCATCACTAGAACATCGTGCACAGCTTCAGTCTCACTGGTCCTACCGGAGGAGCAATTTGAAGAAGTTCACGGACTTTTCCTGAACTGCTTTCTGCAAGGCAGAGATCTATGATCGTGGGACATGTGATCACCACGTCGCCAGTCCCACCAGCCGTTATTTCCAGCAGATGAATCCTGTCGATGCCGCTGCTTCTGTATTCAAGCAGCTTCACACTTGGAAACCATAAAATGTACGAGGGGAAAAAAAGGGGCTGAGTTACTCCACTGCTGCAAACATTTTGCTCTCTTCAGTATTTTCTGCGGGCGGACATACTGAGTATATCTGAAGCGGTAGTGAGCTGCTTGGGCAGTGCTAAGTTGCTGGAAAAAATTAAAGTACATTTCAACAGTAACGATTTATTATCTCTTCAACAGAACAATCTCTTAACAGCAAAGAGTAGCAGTTAAGGTGGGAGAGTCATTTACCTTTAATCAAAAACTTAACTCAAAATCAGTTAACTACAATTTGCAAAATTTTAAAAGCGCAGAAAAATTGTACAGTTACGGTAGCGCCTAAAATACAATACAAAACGAGTCAAGACAATACTAGCCATCTGTAACCCAGAGCTTGAGCTCAAGTGATAATGATGATGATAATGATGACGATGATTATGGTGATGAGATGTTTAAAATAAGTGAGACTTCACGGAATGTTAAACATACACAGAGCACTGAACTTAGATGCAGGTGAGGCCTACTGTGAACGCGAAAATGCTTTTAATTTTTACAACACACTGCCTTCGGCGAATGCAGTAATCGACAGCCCCTATCAAAGGTTTCCATAAAAAGCTTTATCCAAAGAATTTGACATCAGCGGTCATGAATAATCAAGTTTGGTACCAGTAATTCAGGGTTATTGAGAAAGTTATAAAATTAACTGTAGGCATTACTAGATATTATAGCAAAATACCACCTGCCAGAACGGTAGTGAAATTAAAATAGAATTACTCTGAGACAAGTAAATTAACTTAAGAGCTCAATTAGAGGAACTAGCAGTAAAAACAATTAATGGCTGTCTACAGCCAGCAATACCGAGACTTAACTGATCAGCGTAAGCACAGTGGGGGCGACACGATAGTAGCACAAGAGAAGACCACACTTCAATGCAGTAGAGCACTTAACAACTTATAGTGACGTACACACAACGAATTAGATGTCAAGCTGTTTAAAAAGACATAAGATACCTTTCCAATGGTTTATAAATCATTAAATAGATTAGTTGAGGACTTAATTATACTCTAAGGCACCCAGGAGAATACAGCAAGGCCCGTTTTCAGGCTCCGTCTTCAATTAAATACGATAATAATTGTGAAATGACCATTAGACCCCCTACAATGCGCAAACTGCATTAATCGTAGCACCATTAAAACAAGAAAACATACGCACCAACGAGTGGAGCAAGGTTGGTGAGCACAAGAAACACAAACAAGAAGTATCTAGAGCAATTACTCGAGCAGGCACCTCTCTAGACAATATAAAAGAGCGGAGCCTGTGCAGATACTAATTAGCCATGTCACTAAGCAGTATTACAACAGAATGCCAAAACCGCCAATAGTAAATTCAATGATTAGTCCGCGTTAGCTACAAATCTCAAAATTGGTCAAATTGGATAGAGATGGGATACCTCCTAATATCGAGTCGGGCCTTCTTTTGTCCGGCGCAGAGCAGCAGATCGACGTGGTATGGACTCCACAAGTCGTTGGAAGTCCTGTAAATAAATACTGGACCGTGCTGCCCCTATAGCCCTCCATAAATGCGAAAGTGTTGCCAGTGCAGGTTTTGTGCACGAACTGACCTCTCAATTGTGTCCCAAAAGTTTTCGATGGGATTCATGTCAGACGATCTGGATGGCCAAATCATTCGTTCGATTTGTCCAAAATTTTCTTCAAACCATCACGAACAATTGTCGCCCACTGACATGGCGCATTGTCATCCATGAAACTTCCATCGGTGTTTGGAAACAAAGTCCATGAATGGCTGCAAACAGTCTTCAAATAGGCGAACATGACCATTTGTAGTCAATTATTGGTTCAGTTTGACCAGAGGAACCAGCTGATTCCATGTAAACACGGCCCACACCATTACAGAGCCACCACCAGCTTGCTCGTTTGACAACTTGGGTCCGTGGCCACTTGGGGTATCCTCACACTCGAAGTCTACCATCAGCTCTTACCAACTGAAATCGGAATCCATCTGACCAGACTACGGTTTGCCAGTCGTCTATGGCCCAACTGATATGGCCACGAGCCCAGGAGAGGAGCTGCAGTGCTGTTAGCAAAGGCACTCGCGTCGATCGTCTGCTGCCATAGCTCACTCACGACAAATTTCGCTGCACTGTCCAAACGGATTCGTTCGTCGTCTGTCCCTCATTGATTTCCACGGTTATTTAACGCAACCTTGCTTGTCTGTTAGCACTGGCAACTATACGCAAACGCTGCTGGTTTCAGTCGTCAAGTGAAGATCATCGGCCAATGCATTCTCCAAGGTCAGAAATAATGTCTGAAATTTAGTATTATCGGCACTCTCTTGACATTGTGGATCTCTAAATATTGAATTCGCTAACGATTTTCGGAACTGAATGTCCCACACGGTTAGCTCCAACTACCATTCCGTCAGCCACAGGAAAATCAACCGCAAACTACGTCGATAATCAGTTTTCCCGAGCCACACATTTTTATTCAATTCAAAAAAGCTGTCCGTAGCTGGAAACGGGCACTTCCGATAACACGAGATCGATTCTCAATCCAAATTAGCTTCCTCCTAATGTTGGGTGGCTGACTGTTTGTATTCCAACCGCCATCTCGGAGTCACCAACTCACGTCCCAAGAAAAGGTTCGCTACTTCACGCCATGTTCAGTGTTCGGGCATGTCAACAAGCCTGTGGCAACAGTGGACGCTGAACTACACACAGTTCTGCTGACAAGACAAGACTCCATGAGTATGCCACGAATGTCCATGAATTGCTGCTCCGCGTCACCTCCCTGCCCTCAGGCAGGAAGATGTCGTTATGTGTTTCCGCTACCCAGAAAATGGTCAGAGACATTCATAGTGATCGTCTTCTTTCTGTATAAGCGAGCGGCGCCGATATGGAGCGCTCATGGCTCAATATCATATCGAAAAAAGAAATATTTAAGTCTTGGATGCACAACCGAACGATCATTGAATACTGTGATCTATTGTCTTGAGTCACATAGAGAGTTATTACAACCATCTACATGAGGGTATGCAATGTATTATTCTGTACCTGAATACATATTTTCCTATACACAATGTCAGATGAAATACCGTTGATCTTCAGACGTTGTACAATGTTTCGTCTTTACCTATTAGTTTTTACCTATTTGGAGTAACGTAGGTCTTACGTGTTAAGACAGACGGAATTTACGGTGAATAATTGCAGGAGTGACAGATATAACTAAATCTTAATAATCAATACCGCCAATTCTATCAAACTGATCAAAAGATGATTACAAAGGAGCAATACGAAGCCATCAGCTATCACTGCTTAAGCTTTCTTGTACAATTATGTACAGTTTTTATCCTTACCAAAAGTCTTCATTACTTGCAGTCTACAAGATGTGATAGCGATTCCCTCAATTTCCTCCAAATGTTGAGCTCATCTTGTTAACTCCCGAAAGCCATAACTTTTATTGGCGGTCACATACACGGTTAATGTACCGATACGTGTAGTGTCCAACTGATTTCTTTTCCGGACGTGATTGTTGCACTTGGCTCAAGGATCTGCGTGCATGATGCATGGTGTATCTCTTAAGATACAATACAATACAATTCATATTCTCGGCGCTTTGCACAACAAACTTCAATGTTTAATCAGCACATTTTTTTTATTCTTTATTGACAGTAAGCAACAGCTATGTTTAAGTTTGGAATTATTTTAACTTTGGCGGCAGTTCTAAACTCACCTTTGGAATATGGATTCTAAATCTCCAGGTTTTTGTTTCAGCGACTTGTATGGAAGATCTGGAAGGAGAGAGGATGTAAATGCCTCACATTATATGACGAAACAAACGGTCTATCTGTCATCGCCACCCGTGAGGAAAACAAACTGCATACATCATTACCATCAACATCAAAAATGCCATCATTGGTTTCCCTGTTTAATTGATCAGTCTGCCTTAACATTAGTTGTCTTTCACTTTCTGTCCCTCTGAGTTGGATATTGGAGTTATCTGTACCAAGAATACTATATATTGATCACTATTTAGCATTCTGAGTATTGTCATTTACGACAGTCCTCGAAATACATTGTGAGGGAAAAATAATAATAACAAAACATAAAGTTCATTCTGAAGCAAGACGTCTCTAAGGATTGAAAACTAGTGCAGGGCAATGTATCGCGTGAAACTGATCATGTGTGTTTCAAACAGTCAAAACTCATACGCTTTTGTTATTTTATTTGTCGTTCTCTTATGCTGGGAATGTATGCACCGCACTGCACACTCTTGAGAAAGTATAGTCTCGCGGGCAACGGCCTTGCCGCAGTGGATACACCGGTTCCCGTGAGATCACCGAAGATAAGCGCTGTCGGGCGTGGCCGGCGCTTGGATGGGTGACCATCCAGCCGCCATGCGCTGTTGGCATTTTTCGGGGTGCACTCAGCCTCGTGATGCCAATTGAGGAGCTACTCGACCGAATAGTAGCGGCCGGGAGAGTGGTGTGCTCACTCCACGCCCCTCCTATCCGCATCCTCCGCTGAGGATGACACGGCGGTCGGATGGTCCCGGTAGGCCACTCGTGGCCTGGAGACGGAGTGCTTTATAGTCTCGCGCGTCTCACAACGTTCGTAGGAAATTCCGTTTCAGTCTCGTGGATTTTATTATCGGCCTTAGCTTTTCACATCTGCATAACGCTACCATACAAGAATTTAATTTTGGTAAGAGTTTTGTAAAATCTAATTTGCGTGTCTTTTCTACAATCCACCCCCGAAATCTCGTATTCGCTACCCACATTTTTCAAGTCACCTACTCGTTTAGCACGCTACCTATAAATAGAGCCTGGCAATAACAAAAAAAAATATCGGAAATCTTTCTGTACTGACCGGGCGAGATGGTGCGCTGATAAGGCATTGGAGTCACATTTAGGACGTCGACGGTTCACATCCTCGTTCGTCCATATAGATTCAGATTTTTCTGTGGAATTTCTCAGTCATTTAAGCAAATACGAGGGTAGTTCCTTTGAGAAATGCTCCAACTCTAATGCCATCATCATCGACGGGACGTAAGATCCTGATATTCCTTCTCTCCTGCCTTCCTTCTTTTTATCCATCGAATGAGGGCCTGAGGAAGTGCTACCAAGCATCTACGGAAACAACTGTGAACGCGTTTTTATTTTAATCAGAGAAGCGAACCAATCAACTGAGAAAGATGAGCCTACGTCCCTGACGTGCCGCCGAGTGGCGTTTGTAATCAAATGCCACTGCAATTAATTGCAGCAGTCTGATGGAAATGAAATTTCCCGTCGCACTCCGGTGAAACTGTTTAGGAAGCTAATAGTATTCGCAATGAGGCGTTCAGCATTTAAGTAATCCGCTGTGACGCAGATTTTCAGTAATGCCGGAAGAGGAGCTCAGAGGAGAGTGGTGAACAACTAGATGGAGCTGTTCTTTCACTTTAGCTAATACGCTTAGCTGAAGGAGCCATTATGTAAGCACTCTGCAAGTCTCATTAATTTGAAGAGCAGATCAAATAGCCATTACAGACGAAATTCAAGCAATACCGTTGATTAAATATCTTTCTGCTTGAATTTCGCTACATCCCCAATGAATAGTTCCGCACCCTCTAGTCAGCGTAAGTATTTTTCATCTAAGCTTGCATCTTATATTACCAAGTACTACCATAAGACCAAACCCCAATCAGTTACCTTACTACTCTAAGATAATCACACTCTCTTTCTTTCCCTAGAAAGAAACTTGACCGTTATAAACGTACAGTTGTTTCGAAACTAAGTGCTAAAATTCGAGAACTGTTCTTCAATTTACTGTTGTGCCCATGTAATCGCTCTCTGTCTGTATACTTTTCACGGTCCAATACAAGGTCGTGACAGCTGATGATGTCTAAAATTTGGCACATCGAATGTTCTGCTTTAACCGTGATATGCCCTTCGGCGCTTCACAACCACTTGAAAACAGTTGCCGGCCGAAATCAATAATGGAATAAATTATCATACCTCAGACAGACGCCTGGTAAAATTCTTTCTACGAATAGTTACAGTTGTAAGCATCCAACGTACTCGGTGAGTAAATGAGGGACCTTTCTTTTTTAGTTTTATCCGTTATTAAAGTCTTTGGTGGACCATTTCACGCTGCGTATGTTCGTCTTTAGTCACTGTCAGTTTACCAGAAGGCAATGTGGCAGGAAGGCGTGCGCCAGCCGTGCTGTTACACGCAGTCATCTGGATAGTACGTGAATTAATGGATATTATATATGTACACGAATGGGTATTAACACTATGCACGAAATCAAAGAGCGTATTTCGTTCCCAGCTAGTCTGTTGCAGCGCATTAGACCCAATGAACCACATAAAAATTTAAACTGATCTTCATTCACGAAGATTACTAAAGATTTAGGAATAAAAAATTATAAAATATACCGTATACCAGCTTATGTTTTGCTTTTATTTAGTGAACATTTCATTAACAAATTTTTCCAGCCTCTAAGAATGCAAAAATGTAGACCAACAAACCAGTGACTTTCACTGATACCATCGTCCACCCCCGGTAGCTGAGTGGTCAGCGCGACAGAATGTCAAGCCTAAGGATCCGGACTCGATTCCTAACTGAGTCGGAGATTTTTTCCGCTCAGGGTCTGGGTGTTGTCCTAATCATCATCATTTCATCCCCATCGAGTGCAAGTCGCCGAAGTGGCGTCAAATCGAAAGATTTGCACCCGGCGAACGGTCTACCCGACGGGAGGCCCTAATCACACGACATTTATTTACTGATCCCATCAATCAAATTTTTCATCTTGTTGTCTCTCTTAGAGGCTCTTGTCCATTGCTTCTCTTCACGCCGTTGAGTTGTTTTCCTTAGTTTGGCGAACGAGTGAGATAAATTACATACTTTACGAACTCTGAGTTTGTTTACTCATCATTTAGAAACAAATTAAAATTGTGTGTCTCAACTTCAGTATGGTTGAATTCGCTGTTGACAAGAGAAGGATTTGTCTGATACGTACAGATTGATAGCTATACAGGTAACACCCGTGGTGCAAATGATGTCTGTACCTGTAATTTCCGAACGTTACATTCTTTCAGCTGAGGCAAGTTTTAACCTGTTAAAGTGTCGAGCCAGTAATACATCATAATGACAATGCGACTCGTATTCCATCGGAGGTTTTATGAATTTTTAATTTAGGCTGAAGAAAAATCCGTTGTTTGGTTCAGTGATTCCTAATGAAAAAAGGGCCTTTTTCACATAGTCCATGTTGTTTTTTATGAATGAAGAAGACGTGGGAAGATATTGATTGAACAAGATTAATGTGAGAAACATAAATAACAAATAATTTTACTATGGTAACTCTAAAACATAAATGAGTGGAATGTCGTTGTCTTTCGCACCAAATGATTGTATTTTATCTAGGTAATATGTTTTTAGAATTATATCCTTCTAGTTAAAGTGTTTGAATACTAATTCATGCTTCTATGCTGTTGTTTGATTAATCGATTTTAGTTAAATTATCTTGTCACGTGAAGAAGTAGGAATCTAAAAGGAAGCATTTTGATTTGTTGCTTCAGTTGAGATAGCCAAATTACGTCATGGATCTTTTTCTAAAAGGTGTCCAAAAATGGAATAGAGTTATGCTCTCTTGTCATAGATTTGGTGGTATTACCTCATGAAAGCGGTCTCTACCAACCTTATTTTTTCTGACACACGCAAAACAACATCTGCGCTACCTGCAGGTGCAGATCCAACTGGCGGTTCAAATGATTCAAATGGCTCTGAGCACTATGGGACTCAACTGCTGAGGTCATTAGTCCCCTAGAACTTAGAACTAGTTAAACCCAACTAACCTAAGGACATCACACACATCCATGCCCGAGGCAGGATTCGAACCTGCGACCGTAGCGGTCTCGCGGTTCCAGACTGCAGCGCCAGAACCGCGCGGCCACTTCGGCCGGCCCAACTGGCGGGTTTTTGGGGGAGCGGGAAGGGGGAGCTGAGACACCCATAAACAATATTTTACTAAAAGCGTTTATATCGCCTTCTACACCAATAATAAACACGTAATACTGTCGTGTTTGTCTGTTTGAACACGCTAATCTCCAAAACTAATAGACGAATTTTCTTGGGATTTTCTCAGATAACTTGAGCTTAGCTGGGGCACCGTATAGGCTTTATCTCATCAAAATCGGATCACGGGGAAGAAAACATCGTGATTTAAAGTTTTATCTCAAATCGTCGTATTTTCTGTTGGTATGTTTCCACAGGTAATACGAGCATAGCTTGGAGTACATTGCACGCTTTATTTAATCGGACTAGGATCACAGTAGAAAATATATTGTAATGGAAAGTTTTATTCACACTAATATTATATGTGAGAATGTGTCTGTTACGTTTTCACGTCTAGTCTGCTGAGACGAATTCAATAAAATCTGGTACAGAGCTGAACCGTGAGGAAGAACGTAGGCTACTACAGAAAGTGTGTGCCACAAGATACTTACTGGTTTCAAAAACATTACACGGATTAGGAAAGAATATTTATTCTTACCAAAAGCTGTTACCTCTTTGATTTTTGTTCTTTATCATATTTGTGAAAATCCTTTTATTGGTATTATACACTCCTGGAAATTGAAATAAGAACACCGTGAATTCATTGTCCCAGGACGGGGAAACTTTATTGACACATTCCTGGGGTCAGATACGTCACATGATCACACTGACAGAACCACAGGCACATAGAAACAGGCAACAGAGCATGCACAATGTCGGCACTAGTACAGTGTATATCCACCTTTCGCAGCAATGCAGGCTGCTATTCTCCCATGGAGACGATCGTAGAGATGCTGGATGTAGTCCTGTGGAACGGCTTGCCATGCCATTTCCACCTGGCGCCTCACTTGGACCAGCGTTCGTGCTGGACGTGCAGACCGCGTGAGACGACGCTTCATCCAGTCCCAAACATGCTCAATGGGGGACAGATCCGGAGATCTTGCTGGCCAGGGTAGTTGACTTACACCTTCTAGAGCACGTTGGGTGGCACGGGATACATGCGGACGTGCATTGTCCTGTTGGAACAGCAAGTTCCCTTGTCGGTCTAGGAATGGTAGAACGATGGGTTCGATGACGGTTTGGATGTACCGTGCACTATTCAGTGTCCCCTCGACGATCACCAGTGGTGTACGGCCAGTGTAGGAGATCGCTTCCCACACCATGATGCCGGGTGTTGGCCCTGTGTGCCTCGGTCGTATGCAGTCCTGATTGTGGCGCTCACCTGCACGGTGCCAAACACGCATACGACCATCATTGGCACCAAGGCAGAAGCGACTCTCATCGCTGAAGACGACACGTCTCCATTCGTCCCTCCATTCACGCCTGTCGCGACACCACTGGAGGCGGGCTGCACGATGTTGGGGCGTGAGCGGAAGACGGCCTAACGGTATGCGGGACCGTAGCCCAGCTTCATGGAGACGGTTGCGAATGGTCCTCGCCGATACCCCAGGAGCAACAGTGTCCCTAAATTGCTGGGAAGTGGCGGTGCGGTCCCCTACGGCACTGCGTAGGATCCTACGGTCTTGGCGTGCATCCGTGCGTCGCTGCGGTCCGGTCCCAGGTCGACGGGCACGTGCACCTTCCGCCGACCACTGGCGACAACATCGATGTACTGCGGAGACCTCACGCCCCACGTGTTGAGCAATTCGGCGGTACGTCCACCCGGCCTCCCGCATGCCCACTATACGCCCTCGCTCAAAGTCCGTCAACTGCACATACGGTTCACGTCCACGCTGTCGCGGCATGCTACCAGTGTTAAAGACTGCGATGGAGCTCCGTATGCCACGGCAAACTGGCTGACACTGACGGCGGCGGTGCACAAATGCTGCGCAGCTAGCGCCATTCGACGGCTAACACCGCGGTTCCTGGTGTGTCCGCTGTGCCGTGCGTATGATCATTGCTTGTACAGCCCTCTCGCAGTGTCCGGAGCAAGTATGGTGGGTCTGACACACCGGTGTCAATGTGTTCTTTTTTCCATTTCCAGGAGTGTATATGCTATGTAATGCGTTTCAAAGTTATGAATACAATGAACATACAATCTTCTGTGTGTTTAATCCACACTTTCACACTGTTTGTTGCATAATGTACTCGTTGTACACTGGAACGCAAAAGAAACTGGTATAGGCATGCATATTCAAATGTAGTAGGACGAGGCCAGCGTCACCCCACGTTGCATTGTTGGCAAATTTATTCAATATGGCGGATCCAAGTTTTTTTGTGGTTTTAGGGCGCACAACTACAGTGGTCATTAGCGCGCAGACTAAATTATGAATGCACTGCGCGGCACAATGTTAAAACAGCAACTAAAAAGGACAACACTACAAAAGGCACATTAATAGTCAAGGGATTAAAATAAAACAGCATAATCAAATGTCCTTAGACAGGTTCGTCAAGTGGATAAAACGAAGAACGCGTGCAGCGGCTCCTGGGTCATCCACTAAAATTTCGTCCAGAGTACATGGCAGGCCAAGATCAATGCGCAGTGTATTAAAATTCGGACAGGACGTTAAAATGTGGCGTACCGTCAGCAATTGCCCACATGGGCAGAACGGCGCCGGCGCAGCCGTCAGCAGATGGCGGCGGCTGAACCGGCAGTGTCTAATCCGCAACCGGGCCAAAACGATCTCCTCCCGCCGAGAAGGGCGTGAAGTGGTCGTCCAAGCCGTGGAGAGAGGTTTCAAGGCCCGAAGCTTGTTTTCAGTAAGTGTAGACCAATCGGCATGCCACAGCGATAAAATGCGCTGACGAATGACCCTGCTAAAATCAGATGAAGGCACACAACAAGCTGTCCGAGACTGGAGAACTGCAGCCTTGGCCACAGCATCTGCAGCTTCGTTCCCAGGGATACCGACATGGCCAGGAACCCACATAAAGGTAACCGGAGAACCGTCGTCCGCCAGCTGCTGAAGAGAGCGCTGGATCCGGTGCACGAAAGGGTGAACCGGATACGGATCACTGAGGTTCTGGATGGCGCTCAGGGAATCAGAGCAGATGACATAAGCAGAATGTCGGTGACGGCAGATGTAAAGAACAGCCTAGTAGAGGGCAAATAGCTCAGCTGTGAAGACCGAACAATGGCCATGGAGCCGGTATTTGAAACTGTGTGCCCCGACAATAAAAGAACACCCGACACCATCATTGGTCTTAGAGCCATCTGTATAAATGAAGATCGTATTAATGAACTTCGAACGAAGTTCGACAAACCGCGAGCGGTATACCGTAGCTGGGGTAACCTCCTTTGGGAGCGATCTGAGGTCTAGGTGAACGCGAAACTGAGCCTGGAGCCAAGGTGGCGTTGGGCTCTCGCCCACTCTAAAGGTTGCAGGGAGTGGAAAATCAAGTTGCTGAAGGAGGCGACGAAAGTGAACTCCAGGGGGTAGCAGAGCAAATACATACAACCCGTATTGACGGTCGAGAGAGTCGTAAAAAAAGGAACGATAAGACGGGTGGCATTGATAATAGCCGACAGGCGTACCGACAAAGCAGTATATCGCACCGGTAGGTTAGTGGCAATTCATTGGCTTTAGCATGAAGACTGTCGACGGGACTAGTATAGAACGCTCCGATCGCAAGACGTAACCACCGATGTTGTATAGAGTTGAGGCGGCGTAAGATGGACGGCCGTGCAGAGGAGTATACAAAGCTCCCATAACCCAGCTTTGAGCGGACGATATAGCCGAAGTAGGACGGTTCGATCCGCTCCCCACGACGTACCGCTGGGAACAAGGAGGACATTTAGGGAACGGGTACAACGGGCAGACAAATATGACACATGTGGAGACCAGCTAAGTTTTCTGGCAAATGTAAGACCTAAAAATTTTGTTGTCTCCACGAATGGGAGAGCAACGGGACCGAGATGTAAGGACGGTGGGAGAAACCCTTTGTAGCACCAGAAGTTAATATAGACCGTCTTCTCGGTAGAAAAACGGAAGCCATTGGCGACACTCCAGGAGTAAAGACGGTCAAGACAACGCTGAAGACAGCGCTCTAGGAAACATGTACTCTGCGCGCTGCAGTAGATGGTAAAATCGTCCAAGGAAAGGGAGCCTTATACATCAGCTGGGAGGCAATCCATTATTGGACTGATCGCTATGGCGAAGAGAGCGACGCTCAAAACTGAGCCCTGTGGCACCTCATTCTCCTGGCGAAAGGCGTCGGACAGGATAGAACCCACACGTACCCTGAACTTTCGATCCATTAAAAATGCGCGAATAAAAACAGGGAGGCGACCGCGAAGGCCCCATGTATGCATGGTGCAGAGAATGCCCGCTCTCCAACAGGTGACGTAAGTTTTCTCCAAATCAAAGAACACAGCTACTGTCTTGCGCTTCCGCAAGAAGTTATTCATAATGAAGGTCGACAAGGCAACCAGATGGTCAACAGCAGAGCGGCGCCTACGAAGTCCACATTGCACATTGGTAAGTAGGCGTCGAGATTCGAGCAGCCGAACCAAACGAGAGTTAACCATTCGTTCCATCACCTTACAGACACAGCTGGTAAGGGAAATGGGTCGATAACTGGAAGGCAAGTGCTTGTCCTTCCCCGGCTTAGGAATCGGGACAACAATAGATTCGCACCAGCATGAGGGGACCTGACCCTCAATCCAGATGCGATTATAAGTACGAAGAAGAAAACCTTTACCCGCAGGAGAAAGGTTCTTCAGCATCTGAATATGAATAGAATCAGGCCCTGGAGCAGAGGACCATGACTGGGCAAGTGCACTTTCGATTTCCCACATGGTGAATGAGGCATTATAACTTTCATGATTCGAGGAGGGGAAGTTAGGTGGCCTTGCCTCCTCTGCCTGTTTTCGGGGGAGGAAGTCAGGGTGGTAAGGAGCGGAGCTCGAAACCTCTGCGAAAAATCGGCCGAAGGCATTGGAGACATCCTCAGGGGCCACAAGGACGTCATTCGCGACTGTCAAGCCAGAAACTGGTGAGTGGGCCTTAGTGCCAGATAGACGGCGCAGGCTACCCCAGACAACAGAAGAAGGAGTAAAACTGTTGAAGGAGCTTGTGAAAGCAGCCCAGCTGGCTTTCTTGCTTTCTTTAATAACACGACGACACCGCGCATGTAATCGTTTATAATTAATACAATTCGCCATTGTAGGGTGGCGTTGAAAGGTGCGTAAAGCACGTCGACAAGCACGTATAGCGTCTCTACATGCTGCGGTCCACCAGGGGACCGGTACGCGACGTGGAGAAGAAGTAGGGTGAGGGATGGAATATTCAGCAGCAGTGAGAATGACTTCCATGAGGTGTGCGACCTGACTATCGCAGCTTGCGAATTTTTGATTGTGAAATGTTGCCCTGGAAGAGAAGAGCCCCCAATCTGCTTTGGAGATGCTCCAACCAGTTGAGCATGGAGATGGGGCATGATGCAGGAGATGGAAAACACAAGGGAAATGGTCGCTCGAATACGTATCAGAAAGAGCGTACCACTCAAATCGACATGCAAGTTGGGTAACACATATAGAGAGGTCTAAATGCGAATAGCTGTCAGTTGTGTCCGAAAGAAAAGTAGGGGCGCCAGTATTGAGGCACACAAGATTGAAGTGGTCTGCTAACAGGGAGCCTCTCGGGCAGGATGCTGCAGAGCCCCAAAGGGGATGGTGGGCATTGAAGTCTCCAGTCAACAAAAATGGTGCAGGTAGCTGAGCAATAATTTACACCATGTCTGCCCTACGAACGGCAGACGACGAGAGAGTATAAA
Source organism: Schistocerca americana (assembly GCF_021461395.2). NCBI lineage: Eukaryota > Metazoa > Arthropoda > Insecta > Orthoptera > Acrididae > Schistocerca > Schistocerca americana. The sequence goes on along the minus strand of NC_060119.1, from coordinate 709,964,788 downwards.
CAATACAAATGGAAAATGTGAAAGAGGGGAGAGTAATTCGAACGGCAACTGCCTGCGGATCGGTGTGCAATGTGATGGGATTGTGGTAGATATCATCCCGGACCAGCAACATAACCCCCCCATGAGCCAGAATACCTGCCACAGGGGGTAGGTCAAAACGCACAGAGGTATAGTGTGCCAAGTCAATACGATCACATGGGCGTAGCTTCGTTTCCTGGAGAGCTAATATGAGCAGACAGTGCAAGCGTAGCAGCAACTTTAAGTCCTCTCGGTTGGAGTGAATGCCGCGAATATTCCAATGAAGAACTGCCATCGTGAGAAGAAAAAGAAAAAGGAGAAGCAAGAAGGGGCCCTCTAAGGCCGCTGAGGGCCTGGCTTCGAGCGAGCGCTGCTGCCGCTATCAATAGGTTCGTCGGCCACCATGTTAAGACGGTCGGGAGGGGGAGCTTCCTAGTGAACGGCCAGATGTTCGACTACCAGCGGTGCGGCCAGGCGAAACGGATGATGGCCTGGGGCGGCAACTGCTGGGGGCGCAGGAGAAGAAACGCGCCATGGCGGAGGAGGAGAACTTTTCTTCCTACGAGCCTTCTTGGAAGGTCGTTTAGTCGAAGTACTGGTCGATGGCTGGGAGTTCGGAGTAGGTAAGAATTCTTCATGGGACGGGTCCTTCTTGAAGGCCCATGCATCTGACTTCTGGGTCTTAGTCGTGGCAGAAGCTGATGAAGGTGCTTCTGTCTTAGGGGTGACGGGAGGAAGAGGAGACGTTGACTGGACAATCTTAGCACTGGCTGAACGGACGACCGTAGCGCTAAAGGTCAGCTCACATGTCTGCGTCGATACCTCCCTGGTAGGCCGAGGAGAGGCTAGGACAGTACCGTATTTCCCCACTGGGAGCAGCGTGGGATTTCTACTAGCAAAAAGCTTGTGAGCAGCCGAGGTGGACACTTTCTCTTTGACCCGAATTTCCTGTATGCAGCGTTCATCCTTGTAGATGGGACAGTCGCGAGAGGACGCTGCATGGTCACCCTGACAGTTCATGCAACGAGGAGACGGAGGTGGACAGTCACCCTCATGGGCGTCCCTGCCACAAGTAACGCATTTAGCCGCATTAGAACAAGACTGGCGGGTGTGGTTAAAACGGTGATTCTGGCAGCAGCGCGTAGGTGTGGGGACATAGGGGCGAACAGAAATAACCTCATAGCCCGCTTTGATGCGCGACGGGAGCTGAACACTATCAAAGGTCAAGAAAAGCGTCCGGGTCGGTACAAGGTCATTGTCGACCTTCTTCATGACCCTATGGACAGCCGTCACGCCCTGCTCAGCGAGGAAAGACTGAATCTCCTCGTCAGTCAATCTGTCGACTGATCTAGTAGATATCACACCACCTGACGAATTCAAAGTGCGGTGAGCCTCCAACCGGACAGGAAACGTGTACAGGAGTGTGGCCCGAAGGAGTTTTTGTGCCTGAAAGGTGCTCTCAGTTTCCAACATGGTACCGTTACGCATCCTGGTACAAGACTTGACAGGTCCAGCTATGGCATCTACGCCCTTCTGAATAACGAAATGGTTGACAGATGTAAAATCCTTTCCGTCCTCAGATCTAGAAACTACGAGGAACTTTGGGGCATGCGGTAGTACTTTTGTCACTGGTGGCTGGTCAAGTTTCCGTTTTTGGGCAGAAGTCGAGAGAGAAGAAGAAGAGAAATCCATTGTGGATGAAGCCCCCATGATTGCCAGCATCTCCGATGGCGCTCTCCTTCCATGTGGGGACCCTCTCAGAGGGCGCTCCTGCCTTAGGTGAATGTTTACACCTCAGGTCACACCTCCCGAGAAACGGATAGAGGGACCCATCGGCATGGTCAGAAGGTGTCAGCTCGGGCAATCACCCCTCCCCGGGCCTGGCCTTTACCAGGGGGTACGCACGGGCCCTACTTGTCTACCCAGGGCGGGGAATTACGCTTTACCCCGTCACTGGCTAGGCATGCGAACGCGTGGTTCGGCCTTCAGGCACACACAGGGAGGAAAGAAGAATAGGAAGAAAAGGGAGAGAGGGAGAGAAATGACAGACTGTCTCAAACGCCGAGGCGGAGACCATAGGGTGGACAAGAAGGCAAGGAGAAGCAGGCAAGGTAAAAAGTAAGGAAGACAGTGAGAGAGGGAGAAGGACAAAGAAAGGAAACAAACAAACGAAGGAAGAAACAAGAATAAGCGAAAAACCAAAATGACCACAAATGTAAGTCGTCGAACCGTCCATCTCCAGACGCAGGAGCAAACTACCCCCTTGAGGGGGAGGGACTCCTTTTAGTCGCCTTAGTCGCCTCTTATGACAGGCAGGAATACCTCGGGCTACTTCTTAGCCCGGACTCGGAGGGGGGCGGATCCAAGATGGCAGCGATAGATGTGGCAATGTCGCAATGACATCATGGCAGGAAGTTCAAATTTTGGCTGGAAAATAGGTCAATTGTGCTACCTCCACTAACCTAACCCCCTCCCCTCCCTCCTTCCATCCCTCAGAAAATGGTTGGAAGTTCAAATTTTGGTGGAAAGAAGGTCACTTTGGCTACCTCCACCAACCTAAGAAAATGCTGGGAAAAAATATCACTTAGGCTACCTCCACTAACCTAAGTCATCTGACCGCCACCTCTTTCTAGGAATTGATAGGGAAAAGACTCAGCCTGTGCTGGGCTGCTGGATGGGATGGATGTTAGTCTTTATTTTGCATGCAGTATTCATTTAAACAATTTGAGGCAGTAGCTCCATCCAGTGTGCTCACCATGAGGTCCAGAGTCCAGCTGACCTAGTACACAGTACTGCCACCAGAGGGCGCCATTGTCCCTCCTGTGATGTAATCCAAGATGGCGGTCTGGGGGAAAAATGGCGGGAAAAGTAATCAGCCTGTTCTGGGCTGCTGGAGAGAGGAAGGAGTGTACTTTACTTATTTTGGAAAATTATTTATGGTCGGATTCACGTAGTTTATTTATTACACTGATACAAAACACTCACCCTGGCATGCTTGACGTCACACTACATAGCCTACAGACCTGTAAACTACTCACAAATAAATAAATACACTCCTGGAAATGGAAAAAAGAACACATTGACACCGGTGTGTCAGACCCACCATACTTGCTCCGGACACTGCGAGAGGGCTGTACAAGCAATGATCACACGCACGGCACAGCGGACACACCAGGAACCGCGGTGTTGGCCGTCGAATGGCGCTAGCTGCGCAGCATTTGTGCACCGCCGCCGTCAGTGTCAGCCAGTTTGCCGTGGCATACGGAGATCCATCGCAGTCTTTAACACTGGTAGCATGCCGTGACAGCGTGGACGTGAACCGTATGTGCAGTTGACGGACTTTGAGCGAGGGCATATAGTGGGCATGCGGGAGGCCGGGTGGACGTACCGCCGAATTGCTCAACACGTGGGGCGTGAGGTCTCCACAGTACATCGATGTTGTCGCCAGTGGTCGGAGGAAGGTGCACGTGCCCGTCGACCTGGGACCGGACCGCAGCGACGCACGGATGCACGCCAAGACCGTAGGATCCTACGCAGTGCCGTAGGGGACCACACCGCCACTTCCCAGCAAATTAGGGACACTGTTGCTCCTGGGGTATCGGCGAGGACCATTCGCAACCGTCTCCATGAAGCTGGGCTACGGTCCCGCACACCGTTAGGCCGTCTTCCGCTCACGCCCCAACATCGTGCAGCCCGCCTCCAGTGGTGTCGCGACAGGTGTGAATGGAGGGACGAATGGAGACGTGTCGTCTTCAGCGATGAGAGTCGCTTCTGCCTTGGTGCCAATGATGGTCGTATGCGTGTTTGGCGCCGTGCAGGTGAGCGCCACAATCAGGACTGCATACGACCGAGCCACACAGGGCCAACACCCGGCATCATGGTGTGGGGAGCGATCTCCTACACTGGCCGTACACCACTGGTGATCGTCGAGGGGACACTGAATAGTGCACGGTACATCCAAACCGTCATCGAACCCATCGTTCTACCATTCCTAGACCGGCAAGGGAACTTGCTGTTCCAACAGGACAATGCACGTCCGCATGTATCCCGTGCCACCCAACGTGCTCTAGAAGGTGTAAGTCAACTACCCTGGCCAGCAAGATCTCCGGATCTGTCCCCCATTGAGCATGTTTGGGACTGGATGAAGCGTCGTCTCACGCGGTCTGCACGTCCAGCACGAACGCTGGTCCAACTGAGGCGCCAGGTGGAAATGGCATGGCAAGCCGTTCCACAGGACTACATCCAGCATCTCTACGATCGTCTCCATGGGAGAATAGCAGCCTGCATTACTGCGAAAGGTGCATATACACTGTACTAGTGCCGACATTGTGCATGCTCTGTTGCCTGTGTCTATGTGCCTGTGGTTCTGTCAGTGTGATCATGTGATGTATCTGACCCCAGGAATGTGTCAATAAAGTTTCCCCTTCCTGGGACAATGAATTCACGGTGTTCTTATTTCAATTTCCAGGAGTGTAAATAATACAGTACACTGATGTACAGAAACGCAAAATAATGCATGTAAAATGCTCTGCAGGCATGCTCGCTAATTATGAACTGTCGAAATAATGCATACAATTTATTTAGGGATAGATTACACATAGTTTATTTATTACACTGATACAAAACACTCGCCCTATCGTGCTTGGGGTCGCAGTAAATAGTCTACAGACCTGCAAACTACTCGTAAATCACCGAAACAATGCAGAACACTGCTGTACAGAGATGCGCAGAACTCGTAAAGTGTCAAAATAATGCATATAAAAACTTCTACAAACACACTTCCAAAATATTCAACTGTCGAAATTATACATGCACATCCTCCACACCTGTTCACAAAATAATGCAACAGACACAAAAACAACTTGTAAATTGTCAAAGATAACGCATGTGTAACGCTATGCAAACACACTCAACGCTTAACTAGTCGAAAATAACGCAGTGTACAAACACTCACTGCACGTAAAACAACGCTTTCAAGCTATCGTCAACCGCAACATATCAGCAAACTCCTCCCAACAAAGATCCCGAGACACACACACTGGACAGTCCCATACGTGAGACGCCTCTGGGCCGCACACAAGTGTTCACCTAACCACTGTGGCTGACTCATACCTGTAACTCAAACGCCGAAAGAGATGAACTAATAGCGACTTACCCTCACAGATGCAGTTAAAAGGTTCTCAATGTTATACTAACATCACAGGTCAATGTAAATAACAGCCGAGTCTCTCTCTCTCTCTCTGAACGCACTATAGAAATGTCTTGCAATTCTTCCCAAAATAGCACAACGTGCATTTTTCCTAGTGATCCTAACGGGACATGTGAAATGCGTCTACCCCCGCACATGTTTACCTGCCCAGTGTGGCTGACACATCACCGTGAAATGTTCGTGTAGTGACTCACCACTGCGGGCGCAGCTAAAAGGTTCTCAATGTACTGACATCACATGGCTACGTAAATAAGAGCCATGACTACCTCTCGGAAATCGTAAGGTGTCATAGAAATAGTTAATGGTCGCTTTTGTAGGAGTTTTCATGATGTATCGACTTATCTGTATGGTAATTGTTGTCCTAACAGAATCTGTTTACGAAAATAGCCCAGAATAACGCCCAATGCATTCCTCCTGATGATGCTAATGAGGCACCCCATCCATCAAGTGTTACCCTTGCTGGAAATCGTTAAGTCCTGCTTTCAACAAACATCTCAGAAACGTAAACATTCTCAACGCTATGTAGAGCTCGGCTCTTACTGAATTTACCCACTAAATTACTGATGCTGCCAGTATGGAAGCACTGTCCGCCTGTTTTCCTTCTGCAGACAAGACTTTTGAAACGTCCCCTTAGAACAATTTATACATGACTGTGCTTAACCTGACACACAATATTTTTAGCGCAACGCAATCTGACTTTCAATAACCCTACAAAAGAATGGCCCTGACTAACATTAACCTGTACCTTTCACAAATCACTTACCTCACAAAAATCTTCGTTACTCAAGCTACTGCAACACAGCGAGCGCCACTACTGCCAGCTAAATGAAAGATTCGAACTACGGAAGGCACTAACTACTGATAGGCATAGTTAGCAAATGAAAGATTTTAATAGAGAACAAACAATGTATTTACCTTAGTAGTCATAATATACACTCCTGGAAATGGAAAAAAGAACACATTGACACCGGTGTGTCAAACCCACCATACTTGCTCCGGACACTGCGAGAGGGCTGTACAACTAATGATCACACGCACGGCACAGCGGACACACCAGGAACCGCGGTGTTGGCCGTCGAATGGCGCTAGCTGCGCAGCATTTGTGCACCGCCGCCGTCAGTGTCAGCCAGTTTGCCGTGGCATACGGAGCTCCATCGCAGTCTTTAACACTGGTAGCATGTCGCGACAGCGTGGACGTGAACCGTATGTGCAGTTGACGGACTTTGAGCGAGGGCGTATAGTGGGCATGCGGGAGGCCGGGGGGACGTACCGCCGAATTGCTCAACACGTGGGGCGTGAGGTCTCCACAGTACATCGATGTTGTCGCCAGTGGTCGGCGGAAGGTGCACGCGCCCGTCGACCTGGGACCGGACCGCAGCGACGCACGGATGCACGCCAAGACCGTAGGATCCTACGCAGTGCCGTAGGGGACCGCACCGCCACTTCCCAGCAAATTAGGGACACTGTTGCTCCTGGGGTATCGGCGAGGACCATTCGCAACCGTCTCCATGAAGCTGGGCTACGGTCCCGCACACCGTTAGGCCGTCTTCCGCTCACGCCCCAACATCGCGCAGCCCGCCTCCAGTGGTGTCGCGACAGGCGTGAATGGAGGGACGAATGGAGACGTGTCGTCTTCAGCGATGAGAGTCGCTTCTGCCTTGGTGCCAATGATGGTCGTATGCGTGTTTGGCGCCGTGCAGGTGAGCGCCACAATCAGGACTGCATACGACCGAGCCACACAGGGCCAACACCCGGCATCATGGTGTGGGGAGCGATCTCCTACACTGGCCGTGCACCACTGGTGATCGTCGAGGGGACACTGAATAGTGCACGGTACATCCAAACCGTCATCGAACCCATCGTTCTACCATTCCTAGACCGGCAAGGGAACTTGCTGTTCCAACAGGACAATGCACGTCCGCATGTATCCCGTGCCACCCAACGTGCTCTAGAAGGTGTAAGTCAACTACCCTGGCCAGCAAGATCTCCGGATCTGTCCCCCATTGAGCATGTTTGGGACTGGATGAAGCGTCGTCTCACGCGGTCTGCACGTCCAGCACGAACGCTGGTCCAACTGAGGCGCCAGGTGGAAATGGCATGGCAAGCCGTTCCACAGGACTACATCCAGCATCTCTAGGATCGTCTCCATGGGAGAATAGCAGCCTGCATTGCTGCGAAAGGTGGATATACACTGTACTAGTGCCGACATTGTGCATGCTCTGTTGCCTGTGTCTATGTGCCTGTGGTTCTGTCAGTGTGATCATGTGATGTATCTGACCCCAGGAATGTGTCAATAAAGTTTCCCCTTCCTGGGACAATGAATTCACGGTGTTCTTATTTCAATTTCCAGGAGTGTATATTGCAGTTCATGACAAATTACAAAACTCCGCCATCTCTCTCCCCACATCCACCACTGCTGGCGGCTCACCTCCAACTGCGCAACGCTACGCGCTGTTGACATCCAGCTGCCGCTGCCCAACACTACAATGGCAGACAACAATGCAAACTAGACGCAGACTGCACACAGCACAGCCAGTGATTCTCACACAGAGCGCTACGTGGCGTTACCAATAAGAAAACCTAAACAGTCCACTTACACTTTCAGCGGCAAACTATTTCGTACAGATCGTCATAGTGCACTGACAGTTAAACCCTGCAAAAGTGGCCTGGAACGCAGGAGATAGGACAGGTTTGCTTACTTTGTTGCGTCAATGACAGACCCTTTGCGCAACGACTCACCGTGCTGTTGTTCACTGCTAGGTCTCTGTACACATTTTGAAAGCGTTTATGAATATCTGCAATGTTCTGGTTTTCCGACTAAAGAAACGCAATGGTAGCTTGGAACGCATGTCCTTTACAGACGCCCTTTTGAAGGCCACACGTAGTGCCGCCAGCTCTCGGAATATTATAAAACGGTAGTGGCTGAAGCGGGAGTATTCGAAGATGTCCCACATAACATTCCACATTTTTCAACCAAAATTGGCGGAGAAAAAAATGTGTTGTATTACATATTGAACGCCTCTCGTGTTATTAAAATGCTAGCCATGACGTACCGGGGTAGCTGCTTGTGTTAGTGCAACGCTTCCGTGTTTTGGGGAGAAGCACCGGCTCCGGGTGGAATCCGCCTGGCGAATTAATGACGAAAGCCAGTTTTCTGGCCACTCTGGATGAGGTTTTCAGTTGGTTCTCCACATCCGATTAGATCAATATCGGACTAGTACCCATTTTTCGTCTCAGTTGAGGTCGATTCACATGTGACATCGTGTCACGTCGCGTCCAGACATTCCATACTGCATTTTAGATGGCGGCGTTCACACAGACCGTCAACGGGCCATCATCTCACGTCACATGTCATGTCATGTCAAGGTTACTCGAGAAGAAAGTTTTGTGTGCGTCGTGTTTGCTAACATAGGAAGTGAACTTACTTCCACTGCACTCACACATGTTATAGTGCCGGATTTAATGCTTTTCTTTCTTCTTAATCTTTATTTTATTATTTTGCTCTGTTTTCGGGGCAAATTGTGAACGTTCAATGACGACTAGGATTTTTTTTTCCATTGAGTGTTCTTCCGTAACCATGTCAGACATCTCAAAGCGAGAGGTTGTTTACATTTTACAATAACAGAACAGAGCTGACTCCTAAGTTGTGTATAAATTAAATTTTAATTGAATAACATTTTTACGTGAAAAGTCTGGTCTGATGAAGGAGAAAAATACAGTCGTTTATAATGTTAGTAGCAACGCAAGAAAAAACAACATTATGGATAAGTTAACAGGCTCTGTGTATTCCATGATAAATTTTGTTTGATGTTTTTGTGCGTCTATATTTTCGATAGCACATAAATGTCGATGTTTCGAAACGTTGTGCAGCACTTTACCACTCAAAACTGATCAAGGTCATGTGTAATGAAGTTTTCTCTCAAATGTTTTTTACTCCAGTCTTTGATCACAATATGAATTTTTTAGACGATGACCGGTTTCACTCCGTAATGAAGATCCTCAGATCTTTTTTACACCATGTCTTAAAGTGATAAGACCATAATGGTATTGTTAAAGCATATAAATATAATCAGCATATCATCGTCATATAGATCTAAAATAAGGTGCAGGATAGGCCGCATCGTCCACACAATCATTATTGTTCTTCACCGGGATTAAGCGAAATGACGTGACGTAACGGTCCGTTGACGCGTAGTGTGAATCGGCCTTGATACGATTCGCATGCATTTAGAAAAAGGTTCACATACTTTCACATGGGATAATACTGGACAGAGATAGTTAGGTTACAGATATTCCGCATCGGGGTGGAAGGGATGGTGGCAGAAGGACGGGCATCTGGCCACCTTCTACAGCTAACCGTGCCAAATCGAAAATGAACGTCACAGAGCCATGAAGATACGGGTTAAAGACCAGGAAAAGGAGAAGGAAGAACGTTAAAATCCTAGCAATCTATGGCACATTAGGTGTACTGTTCCCCCTCCCCGAACCCCCCCCCCCTGACGGCCAACTCACCCCCCACTCCCTATCAACACACACCCCAGACGAGTGAATATATTAGTTGCAAAGGAGAGGCTGTTCGAAATCAAAATGTACGCTTTAGTAGAACGACATATATTTCCCACTAAAATATCGCGAAAATACACAAGTTCCGGTACGACCGAGCCTCGTGTGCGGTCTCTGTTGTTTCTAATTATAATAGTAGCGGCTCGTTCTTTGTCGACAATCAAGCATTACAACACCTTGTCTGAGCTGCACCTTCCTGGCGCCTTACACCACATACATAATGTAACTGCATCAACATGAAGCACTATAAACTGTTACTTTATAAACGGTTCTGCGAATTTTTCAGAGTGCTGATCTGCTAACATTACGTTGTTGTTGTTGTGGTCTTCAGTCCTCAGACTGGCTTGATGCAGCTCTCAATGCTACTCTATCGTGTGCAAGCTTCTTCATCTCCCAGTAACTACTGCAACATACATCCTTCTGAATCTGCTTAGTGTATTCATCCCCTGGTCTCCCTCTACGATTTTTACCCTCCACGTTGCCCTCCAGTACTAAATTGGTGATCCCTTGATTCCTCAGAACATGTCCTATCAACCGATCCCTTCTTTTAGTCAAGTTGTGCCACAAACTCCTCTTCTCCCCAATTTCATTCAATACCTCCTCATTAGTTATGTGATCTACCCATCTAATCTTCAGCATTCTTCTGTAGCACCACATTTCGAAAGGTTTTATTCTCTTCTTGTCCAAGCTATTTATCTTCCATGTTTCACATCCATACATGGCTACACTCCATACAAATACTTTCAGAAATGACTTCCTGATACTCGATATTAACAAATTTCTCTTCTTCAGAAACGCCTTCCTTGCCGTTGCCAGTCTACATTTTATATCCTCTCTACTTCGACCATCGTCAGTTATTTTGCTCCCCAAATAGCAAAATACCTTTACTACTTTAAGTGTCTCATTTCCTAATCTAATTCCCTCAGCATCACCCGATTTAATTCGGCTACATTCCATTATCCTCGTTTTGCTTTTGTTGATGTTCATCTTATATCCTCCTTTCAAGACACTGTCCATTCCGTTCAACTGCTCTTCCTAGTGCTTTGCTGTCTCTGACAGAATTACAATGTCATCGGCGTGCCTCAAAGTTTTTATTTCTTCTCCGTGGATTTTAATTCCTACTGCGAATTTTTCTTTTGTTTCCTTTACTGCTTGCTCAATATACAGATTGAATAACATCGGGGATATACTACAACCCTGTCTCACTCCCTTCCCAACCACTGCTTATCTTTCGTACCCCTCGACTCTTATAACTGCCATCTGGTTTCTGTACAAATTGTAGATAGCTTTTCGTTCCCTGTATTTGACCCCTGCCACGTTCAGAATTTGAAAGAGACTATTCTAGTCAACATTGTCAAAAGCTTTCTCTAAGTCTACAGATGCTAGAAATGTAGGTTTGCCATACCTTAATCTATGTTCTAAGATAAGTCGTAGGGTCAGTATTGCCTCACGTGTTCCAATATTTCCACGGAATCCAAACTGATCTTCCCCCAGGTCTACTTCTACCAGTTTTTCCATTCGTCTGTAAAGAATTCGCTTTAGTATTTTGCAGCCGTGACTTATTAAACTGATAGTTCGGTAATTTTCGCATCCGTCAACACCTCATTTCTTTGGCATTGGAATTATTAGGTAGATTATGTTAATCTAGCTTCAGTTCTGTATTTAATGAAATCATCAAGTATTAGCTCCGTATAGTTCATAGATAAATATTTAATAAAATTATCCAGTCTAGAAACGTAGCAGGTGTAAGTAATTCTATCCTGACAGGAAAGAAGTGCTGAAATCCTTACTGCTTGTCGTCTTGACGAAAGCGTCGTATTTCGTTCTCTACACACATCTCCTTTACCACTTAAGTGATCGAAGTTAGGTATAAATAAACTTGTATAGCACATGCAACTCTTTAGATTTGCTCCCAGTTTACCAATTTCTGACTAGCCGAGGAATAGCGTTACTTTGAACTTTTTTCAATCTATAAGCTTAACAAAAAGGCACTTATGTGAGGGAAATATAGTCTAACTGTTGACCTCTATAACAACAAGTTGAACGAGCTGGAATTATTTCTTATCCTCCTGCTTCGTTGAAACTGTCGTATGTCGTATCCGTAGGCCCGTCCATGAGGCGCCCTCGATTACCGGTCTGGTCTAGAGCTATAGCATGTCACGTATGGTGAGGAGATAAACAAATAACTCAAATATTAGGGCAGCCTGCCGTTGTGGCACTAATAGGTGGGAGAGTAAGAGCAGTTCGTTGTTTAGAGCAGTACATTCGAAATAATTGTGCTTTCCTGCATAAATCCTCAGTCGTCCAGTCTCAGTTTCTTTCCTTTTATAAAGCTGGTAATAACTTTGCCAACTGAAATGATTTTACGCTGTAACTGGAACGCCTAAATTACAAAAAAATGGCTCTGAGCACTATGGAACTTAACAACTAAGGTCATCAGTCCCCTAGAACTTAGAACTACTTAAACCTAACTAACCTAAGGACATCACACACATCCATGCCCGAGGCAGGATTCGAACCTGTGACCGTAGCGGTCGCGCGGTTCCAGACTGAAGTGCCTAGAACCGCTTGGCCACCACGGCCGGCCCTAAATTACACAAATTTTGAACCTGCAGGAGTGTAACATAGAGAAACATTTTGGAAAAAATGAGGTACAGAACGATAATATTTTATCACAAAATTGTAATTTAGCTGTTCCACAGATATTACATAATACACAGTGTTCCACTGCTGCACATACCTTTTAATTAATTGTACCATTGATGAGTAGTGTAGCACCTGGAATTTACATAACAATCTACAATATGAGTTCGCCAGTAGAGCACACACGTTACGTTAATTTTCCAATGGCACTTTCCTTTGTTTATTGGAGATTCAAAATAGTGGAAGTTTAGAGTGATTTGTCGCTTAGATTAATTATATTTTTTATTTGAACAGCAGAGATATATAGTGTGAGCTTCAGGATCGATAACTAGATTATCTTTTATGTTGTATTTCTAATGTTTTACGTCAAAATGATTTCCTGTTTCTGTCTATTGGCTATCATGATTTTCATGTTTTTCATATTCATTTATTATTCCCATATTTAGATCAAGCTTATTTTCAGGTCGTTGCCTTCTGCTAATTTCATTCTCCAGTTAAATTTTAGTGACAGAAGTAAAAGCCGAACAGCAAATACAAAATGTGTGGAAGTTCTAAAATAAGGATTTGGAACGTACAGGGCTTTACAATACACCACAAAGTATATTTTTCACGTGAACAGAAATGGAAAGGCCTCAAAGGGATTACAGTTTCATAGAAAAAACTTTCATTATGAAGAAAATACTATGAGTTTTGTGTTGCTGGACAGAACGTATCCGTTGCGAAGAACCAATTTAATAATGTGTCTTCCAGCTACGTCAACTGGTTCACTCAGGAAGATTTTATTAATTCACATCGCTGCGAGACAACAGAGTCGTTCAGTTGAGATACATGCGCACGTCGATACATAACACAGTATAGAAATGGAGGCTACAGCACGGAAAAATAAAAGACGATGGCATCTCTTTCGCGTACTGTTATAACCACAGGGAACGAAAAAGTAAATTAAACTTTAGATTCTCGTGTGTTACAAACAAATGATGTAGTTATCAGCAGAGTCTGGTGCAATATGAGACTGCTGGAGTACACAACATTCGTCATTAAGAGGATGGAATTAACAGCCCTGTGCGGTCCACATACGGTTGGAAATGCACACGCTGTACTGTGTTGACGGATGAGTTCCTTCCCAATTTCATTTCAACATACACCCAGAGCACAACGCTACATTTGTCACCCGTCTTTGCAGAGATGAACGCAACGACAACTGAACAGTACTTTCATAATATTTGATGTGTTTCTGTGTGTGTGTGTGTGTGTGTACTGTTCTCCTAACAAGAGTGAAATTAGTTCCCAGCTAATCTCGACTGAAACGTTATGTACTGCAATCTCATTTTCAACTGATACAGCTGTTATCGGAAATAAATAAAGCGATCCGGGTGTTCCAGTATGATGCCAAAAGACCTACAGCGTGCGACTTTGGGTCTTGTCTTCTATGGCTCTTGTCTTTCATAGCTTTGTGCTGTTACCAAGAAAGCAAAGTAGATACTTGTGGAACGTAGGTTCAAATGGTTCTGAGCACTATGGGACTTAACATCTGAAGCCATCAGTCCCCTAGAATTTAGAACTACTTAAATCCTACTAACCTAAGGACATTACACACGTCCATGCCCTAGGCAGGATTCGAACCTGCGACTGTAGCGGTCACTCGGTTCCAGACTCCGCTCGGCCACAACGGCCGGCTGGAACGTAGGACAGCGTACGTGACTAGATTAAGGATATCCTAACAGAGTTAAGATTTATCGTCTTCAACTCATAAAACTGCGTCTTCTGATAACAAACTGAGTAGGATTTCTCAAGAAGATCTTACAGAACCGACAGTATTCACGATGTGAGGAAATATCACGTAACGCTGACATTCCTATCAGAAGTCGCTCTAGATATGAAAAAATGGTTTAGAGTATGTGACATCATGCAAATGGACGAGTATGGTACAGTATAGATAATGCTTTTAATTTTCGTTTCAAGTCAGATTTTTAGCTATTGTGAGCTTTTTGATTTATTACTTTTTAACGGAACAATACACGAGGGCTGTATGGAAAGTAAGGAACGATCGGTCGCGGAGTGGAAACCACACCGAAAATCAAGACTATTTTATTTTCAGCACTTAGCCTCGCCTTCCGGCCACTTCTCTTCATTGTCGCCGCTCCGACTTATGCACCTTCCGTTACGTTGTACCATCATTCCTATACCCTCGTTATAGAAGGCAGCCTCCTGTGCTCTCTGCCAACTCTCTAAGCTGAACTGTCTGTGCCAAAATGTTGTTCTCGTACCCAGCGTTTCATTTCAGCAGAGATGAAAATGAGAAGGAGTCAAGTCTGGGTTGCATGGTGGCAGATCAAACGCCTCCCATCGAAAGCGCTGCAGGAGTGTCCTCAGTGCTGCTGCAGTGTACACCCGAGGATTTTCATGAAGGAGGAACTGTGTGACAGTTACGTTATATGGGGTTGCATGCAATCAGGCGAAATCTCTCGGCAAGCACCCATACGTGGCGGGAGGCACTATTTTCTAGGCATCTCTAGGCGATCACTGTGTGCTCAAAACTGAGAAAGAACTGAGCATACCAGATACACTGCCCAACACATCTGAACAAAGCTTCATTGCATTTTCACTGTCGTTTCCATTTCGGGACCGATCTTTCCTTACTTTCCGAACAATTCCCGTACGTTACTGGCGTCGACTTCGAAAGGGATGGGAAACAGAATAAACTAAAGTATTTGACTAAACATTGTCATTTCTCAAAAGGCGATGTAAATGCTCCAAACATAAAGTATAAAAAACCTTTTCCACCGCGCTGAATACTCGGTGTTCTTTAAATCGGAAACCTCTTTCTGAATACGCTACTGACCACAGGAGATCTCTAGCAACCGCCGTAGATGTAATGGAGGGAAAATAAACGCGCTTCTCGTTGGAGATGAGTAGAGTGCGCAGTGACTCGAGTCGTGAGCGAAGCTGTCAGCCTGAATCGACAGCTTGCTTCACACTCGCCGAGAACAACCCACCATTCCTGCGCGCACCCTTACTGAGGGCCGGCCGGAATGGCCGAACGCTTCTAGGCGCTACAGTCTGGAACCGCACGACTGCTACGGTCGCAGGTTCGAATCCTACCTCGGGCATGGGTGTGTGTGATGTCCTCAGGTTAGTTCTAAGTTCTACGGGACTGATGACCTCAGAAGTTACGTCCCACAGTGCTCAGAGCCTTACTGAGGGCAACTGGAAAGCCTGCGTCGGCCTAGAACAGCAGATAACCATCTCGACACGATCAATTTGCTATCTAGATATCCATTACAAACAACAGCACATAAGTCCCAACACCATAATGCGGGTAGAAGATTGGCAGAGGAACTCTGGAATGGAAGCAGGTTCTGTGGCGTCCATTTCTCTTCACCTGTGAGTGCAGGATACGGTTCACGCTTTCTGATCGTTTACGAGGAGTGCAGAGATGGCGAGGTACAATGCACACCTCAGGCCTGCAGCTCCACGAATCCAGCAAGGAGGTGAGGTGAATCAGGCACGTTTTTGGCCGTTGATATGCAAGAATGTCAGATGCCCCTCATCGCTGTTGAGGGTAATTTCACGCTGTGGAGTAGGCTAGATCTTATTTTTAACGTCTGATTTTTTCTTTGTGCTATCCCACAGATTAATTTTACTGTGCGCAAAAAATGAGCATTATTTAATTTGATAATTTGAGTTCAGTACTAAAAGGGAGTAACTGCGCCTCGGTTCACATATTTAGGGAGGAGGGAAGGGAGGTAAAATTATCTCAAAAAACTCGTTTTTCTCAAAAATATTGTAAATAAATTGTTGGTTAAGCAATACATTGTGTTGCTTTGAACTTAATTATTAACAATGCTATATTAACTTCAGTAGTGAAATCTATATCACAAATATATACGTATTTATTGATGTAAATGTGACTGGAAAGTGGGTTAAAACAACAGTCTAGACCGCTATAATATTTTAGTAATGGCTGTTTTCGACTTCATGTAGAAGTCATCTTCAGAAAATGAGCACTGTAAGAACATGAATAGCAGAGTTACAGAATGTTTGGCGAGTATGGCGTCAGACTGCAGACTGCTGGGTTACTGAAAGTTGCCGGCATGGTAGCTCAGCGTGTTCGGTCAGAGGGCTTAGCTACCCACTGTAATAAAAAACTGAGTGAACTGATCAACGAACAACTTGAACAGGAGTCATCGGACGTCCTCCACAAGTACAACGAACAACATTGGACAAAATGAGATCAATTAAAAAAAAAAAAAAAGGTTTGATGATTGTTGCGTCAGATTAACGCAGTACTCATCAAAATTCCTGAAACTCTTATATTGTTGTTCCTACAGAGCTCATTTTCTGAAGAAGACTTCTACTTGAAGTAGAAACCAGTCATTACTAAAATATTACTGCGGTCTAGACTGTTGTTTTAACCCAATTGTACCACCAGATCGCCGTTACTCCTCTGGAGAATGTTTTCCAAAATTATAACCTTGATAAAGTGTCCTTCAGGTACAGCATGAAGAACGTACTAATTTCGTTTCTCGTTTTGCAAATATTTTATTATGATATAGGGGAATGATACTTACAACTTTCAGTTTATTATGTAGGTGTAGCGCTTATGAAATTTTCATGCTACCGTGCAGGACCTGTCTTAAGAAACACTTCACTCATATCAGTTCTGTTTTAAAGCAGTGATATTTTACTATAAAGAAAGTGTTCAGTCTCGTTACTGACAATTTGTAAGATTTGATCGATCCTGATTGAATTCTTACAAGATTTTCGCCCGATGCTTCTGTCTCGGGATTGAGAGAAATAAACATTTTCTTTTGGTTCTGAATAAAAGTTAGGATTAAGCAATGCAACATGCAGCCTTCTGCAGCATACACGAAACAACCTCGGCATCTGGGCACAACCGCCCATATATAGCCAATGTTGTCTCGAGTACCCCGCAGATACAGTCCCAATCTCTCCCCATACAATTTCCACATTTTTGGAGCCGTAAAGAAAGACTTTCGTGGCCATCGATTTGCTTCGGACAAAAATGTGCAAGCCTAGGTACAATTATGGTTCCGGACGCAACGGCAAATATTTTTCTATGAATGCAATGACCGTGCTGTCTCACAGCGAGATAAATGTGTTAGCAGTTATGGCCATTACTGTTGAAATGATAAACGGTTTCCTTACTTTTTTCCATCCGTCTATTTTTCACTTGACTCTCCCTTATACAGTACACAAGGCGACTGAATACGGTATGAAATGTTACCTAGCTTCAGATCTTGATTTCACAGATGTGCGCATCCTAACAGAATGGCTTCATTTTGGTTAATATTTTCTTTCAATGTTACAATATCTTTTCCCCGGCTCCCCTCGGACTTAAGCATACGCTGCTGGTGCAAAATCTGTTTCGTTCAGTTTTTATATTCTTCGTTTCTCTCAGATGCTTCGTCAATGCACTCATAATATTTCGATAGATTCAAGTCCTTATAATTCTAAGATTTCTACCAGTGCCATTCAGGGCTCACCAGTTTGATTGAACCAATTCACGTACAAGATAAGGAGGTATAGGTTTTATTACACAGTCGCTGTTTATTACTCCTATAGACAAAACCACAAAATGGATCACCAAACTGCCAGAGTATTGAGGAAATGAAAGAATTGTGGGGT